>NW_015386372.1:0-14493 GCF_001527695.2 Protobothrops mucrosquamatus | reverse complement strand
GATGTGGATTTTCTGTTTGGGTTTATTATACCGTCAGAATTCAGCCATCGATAAGTTCGCTCAGGCAATCCATTACTGTAAATCAGTGTTTCTCAACCTTGACAATTTTAAGGCATGTGGACTTCAACTCCCAGAATTCCACAGCCAGCATTGCTGGCTGTGGAATTCTGGGAGTTGAAGTCCACATGCCTTAAAATTGTCAAGGTTGAGAAACACTGCAGTGTAAATCAAATCAAAGTCACGTAAGGGTGTGCATGCCCAGCCATAAATGTTTGGCAGCACCGGAGGAGCGTTCACTCATTTCTATTTACAGCCTTGCCATGTTTTCAAAGGGCCTCTGGGCGAAAAGCAAGCTGCAGCTCGAAACGTTGCAGCAGAGCACGCAAAGTAGTTGCAGCATGGAGACCTCCCTGGCGCTGCAACCGTATTAAGTCCCTATTTTAAATACACCTCAAAGGTAACGATTACTCGTTCTCCCACGGGAAGCCTTTCGATCGGAGAGGATCAACTCAAAAATCCCTCCACATTTCCCGACGCCGCACTCCAAATCGGAGGTCCTGCTTCGGGATCTGCCCTTCTTACCTGGATTCACGTGGGGAGGAGACGCAGCCCCCGCGGGCAGCTGCAAAAAGATGGCACGGAAGGAAATAAAACGGATCAGCTCCACGCCGGTCCCGAAGGTGAAAAGGAAATTGCCCAGGGCCGGGATCATCAGCAGGAACTGCAAAGCAGCCATGGCGGTGAGGGAAAAAAAAAAAAAAAAAAGAGCTTCTCCCGCCGCCTGGAAGGAACGCCCAGCTGCGGGTGGGGCTTTCCCCGGAATCCGCACGCCCTCCCGTGACGTCACAACCTGCGGCGTTCCTCCTCGGCCCCTCCCCGCAGCGAGAGGGCTTCCCTAGAACGCCCAGGCCCGCCTTTCTTCTAGTGACGTCACCTACTTCGGAGGGAGAGCCCTCCTGGAGGGATCACGTGACGTCAAGCCTATACGTTGTCGAATTCTGGAATCCGTTCGCTAAAAAAAAAAAAAAAATAACCAACCCTGCGTTCCCATCCCGGGATCGCGCCAGATCAAAAGCTGACGTTGCGTTTTTCCTTGCATGAGGGAAAAAAAAAAAGGAAGTGTAAATATAGAGCCGGTCGTTTTGTGTTCTTGCTGCCCAGAGAGATTTTTTTGTGATTTAGGACTTTGCTGGGCGTTCCCCCCCCCCCGCTTGCTTTTTAACCAGAGAATTCGCAGAATTCACCAGAGAATTTCCAGGTCGTTAAATGTCAACTATATCTTTATATACAGGTCCGACAAAACCAAGGAAGGCGTTATGATCCTCAGCAGGGGGCAGTAACGTCTAGCACAGTGTTTCTCAACCTTGACAAAAAATTCCGTACACCTGAAGTTGAGGGTCTTAAGGTGTCGGTCGTAACGACCGACACCTTAAGACCCTCAACTTCAGGTGTACGGAATTTTAACAGTTCCAACTCTTTGTGACCGGGTCGCCCTGAATAGGGTC
The DNA here is from genome assembly GCF_001527695.2 of Protobothrops mucrosquamatus. NCBI lineage: Eukaryota > Metazoa > Chordata > Lepidosauria > Squamata > Viperidae > Protobothrops > Protobothrops mucrosquamatus. The sequence goes on along the minus strand of NW_015386372.1, from coordinate 12,988 downwards.
TTACATAGGTCGACAAGGAAACCAACCCCTTTGGACTCTAAAGAACCTTCACCCTTTTTGGTGGACGGCAAGCCATGCCTTTCCTGTGGCAGGAAAACTGGATGGATGTACCCAGTGCTTTTTTTGTAAAAAAAAAAAAAAAAGGTGTACAACACATCATACAACCCGCCTTGCCTACTCTATAAAGTTTCATCCCAAAAAAGTGCCGGAACTCCATTCTGGGCGTTCTATGAGAAAAAAAAGCCCTAGATGTACCATTCAAACATCACAATCCTTCTGTTGATTTAAAGAAATAAACAAAAAATTGATGTCCCCAAGTGGAACTCCATTCCATATTTTGTGGGGACTAGTGCTTTGTGTCAGAAAAAAAAGCCTTCCAGATGTGCTGAGCCAACAGCTTCCAGATTTTCCAACCAGTATGGCCTACTGCCCTGCGCTACTCTCATCCCAGATAGTAACACTGTCATCACAACTGAAAGGTATGATTCCTCTCAAGCCTGAACAAAGTAAATAGCCTGCCAGCAAAGAAGATTTTGACCATCAGAAGAACTCATGCCCTAAAACAGGGGTAGGCAACTTGGCTCTTTTATGACTCGTGGACTTCAACTCCCAGAATTCCTGAGCCAGCATGGCTCAGCTTGGAAACCTCTTCCCTTTCCCCTCAGCATGGCTGACTCAGGAATTCTGGGAGCTGAAGTCCACAAGTCATAAAAGAGCCAAGGTTACCTACCCCTGATATAGTCTCGGGGGCTTCCCTGATATGCGCTCAGAGGGCACTGTTCTACAATATGTTGCATTGTCTGCTTTGGAGCTTCACAGCTCCATTTTGAATAGCAGAGCTTTCCTCCTTTATGGAGGAGATTAGCGCACCTGCCATGTTGGGTTCTAATCCTATTGAGGATTGACCAGGTCTTACAGGTAGATTGAATCCTTTTGATTCAGCTGAAAAGCAGGGAATATTGTGACATTCTGGAGGCTGGCTCAGGAATTCTGGGAGTTGAAGTCCACGAGTCATAAAAGAGCCAAGGTTGCCTACCCCTGCCCTAAAATAACTGTTAATAGGGGGGAAAAAGGTCCATGTTGGCCCTGTTATGTTTCACAGCTCAGTTTTACAGCTCATACTATCTGCCTGGCTGATTTGATCTGGCAATGCTGGCACAGTCTGGGTTCCCTCAGTTAAACAATGCTGTTTATCAGGACCCTGGAAGTATGCCTCCTCTGTAGCAGCACCTACAGAATAAGGTTCCCCATGGTCCCACCCTGCTGATGTTTTGAGGAGCTTTTCCCTCAGGTCTTTAGTGAAGTAGTGTGGTGGAACATAGTCTGGATTCCAAGAGGGAGAGGCTGCATCTCAGAGACAGCAAAATTTAGATATTTTGGTGGGGAGGAAGAGAGTCAAGACAGCTCCTCCCTAGAAATTCTCGGAATATTTCTTTCATGATGCAAGTACAGGTTGTCCTCGACTTACAACAGTTCATTTAGTGACCGTTCAAAGTTACCACAGCACTGAAAAAAAAGACTTATGACAATTTTTCACACGACCGTTGCAGTATCCCCATGGTCATTTGATGAAAATTCAGATAGTTGGGAATTAGTTCATATTTATGACAGTTGCAATGTCCTGGGGTCAAGTGATTCCCTTTTGCGACCTTCTGACAAGCAAAGTCGATGGGGGAAGCCATGTTCAACTATCAACCAGGTGACTATCTTAATAACTGCAATGATTCATTTAACAAGTGTGGCAAGAAAAGTCACAAAATGGGGCAAAGCTCACTTAACGACATAAATTTTGCGCTCAGTTGTGGTCGTAAGTCAAGGACTATCTGTAATTGCTTTAGTTTGGCAAGATCTCTTTCCGTAGGTGAGGAATAATGAAGGAAACTGCTTAGAAGTATCTTTTTTTTTCTTTTTGGGTTTGGGGGGGGCTTCCCCCAAACCAAATCCAGTCTGTTGATTTCCCCCTCTTTAATTTTTTTCTCTTTCTTTTCTTGGTTGTATTGTCTTTGTTTTCATAGTTGTGAGCAGCACAGTCATTGGCAATCAGGCAATCTAGGGTTAATATTAACATTATTAATATTATTAAAATCATCAAAGAAGGAGGACCTAATCCACGAAAGAGATGCCAGCTCACACACCTGCACTTTTCCTGGTTTCTGAGGGACTGGCACAGTCCTTCTTCAAAAGCAGATACAACTCTGAAAAAAACAGAGAATATTGCTAATAATTAAATCACCTATCATTGCATCTGGTTGTACAAAATGTATCTGATGCAATTTATATTATAAATAAGACATTAGTGATCAAATAAACAGGCTGTCTCTATGATATGCATTAAGACATACTTTACCTTTGAATGCAAGACACCAGATCTTGATTATCTAGGATCAATTTGAATTCTTACATAATGGGTTCATGTTCCAAATATTTAAATATTTCAGATTTAAATACACATTAGCAAAAGGATGTGACTCATCTTTTTAAGATAACAGTGAGTTATTTTGGCAGTCTAGGTGCTCTAGTTCTTAAAACAAGTTAATGTATACAACATGATGGCATTGTTTGCTTCCAAACTGTTTTTAGGAATGAGTTCCTTAGTCCTGCATAAAATTTTGATCCCACATCCCCCTTCCTCAAACTTTTTCAGATTCATCAGGCGTGATGAAAGGGATAGGGGCCAGGAGGCCACCAGAGACAACAACCACACTTCCTCCCCTGCTCTGGAGTCACAACTAAAGTCACACTCAAAGTTTAGGAGGCACATTTCAGAGAAGAGAACCCCCCCCTTCACATTGCCATTAGATGCCAACTCCATCAGCCTGAGGTCTGGCATGGCCTGAAGTCAGGGATGATGGAAGTTGCAATGGAGAAACAGAGATTTCCATGTCTAATATGTAGGAATTTATCCCTCTGTTTACAGGATATTTGCATTTATTTATGTATGTATTCAATTTCTATAGCTGCCCATCTCCACCAGTGACTCTGGGCGGCTTACTGTTCCTAAACTATTAAACACAATTTTAAAAGCATGTAAGACAATAAAAACATCCAAAATAAATACATACAGCTGCCAGGATAATTAACCAATTAACAGTAAAGTAAAAAAAAAAAAAGAGACCCTTAGCACATTCAGAGCTCCAAGCTCAGGTATAGAGCCAAATGTTAAAAGCCTAACAAAAGGCTTGCATGGTTGGGTCCATTTTAATCCCTAAGGGGGGAATATTTCATAGAGCCGGAGGTACAGCTACCTGTCTTCTAGTCCCTGTCAGGCAACACTCTTTGGCTGATGGGATCTGCAATATGCCCATTGTGGTTGGCCTGTCCCCTATCCCAGATATAACCAGATGTGAGACCCTCTTTGTGAAGCTTCTCCATAGGGATCAGTGGGGATTGCTGCTTACTTATTTTGCTCCTTGCATTGTAGCTACAATCCCGCTTGGTCTTGCCGTTTGGTATTTATTTTTTGTTATTGATATATTAAGAAAATTTAGATAGCCACCAAACTCACCTACACTTACAGAAAAGTAAAATCCCAAATATAAAACCAAATAAACAGTTACCCTCCCTGATACAATCAAATATAGGAATTCCTTGATTTATGATTGTAATTGAACCCAGAATTTTGATTGGGTTGAGGACTACTAGTCCTCAACTTATAATGACTTACAACCATAATGGTATGTTTTCTTACTCTAAACAATATTTTAAAAAGTTACCAAGTTTGAGCATCTCTGCTGTAAAGCAATAGAATAGAATAGAGCTGGAAGGGACCTTGGAGGTCTTCTAGTCCAGCCCCCTGCTCAAGTAGGAGTCTCTATATCATTTCAGACAAGTGGCTGTCCAGTCTCTTTTTAAAAACCTCAAGTGATGAAGCACCCATAACATCTGAAGGCAAGCTGTTCCACTGATGAATTGTCCTGTTAGGAAGTTTCTCCTTAATTCCAGGTTGCTTCTCTCCTTGATTAGTTTCCATCTGTTGTTTCTTGTCTTGCCTTTTGGTGCTTTGGAAAATAAATTGACCCCCTCCTCTTTGTGGCAGCCTCTCAAATACTGGAATACTGCTATTTATTTATTTATTTATTTATTTATTTATTTATTTATTTATTTATTTATTTGATTTGATTTGATTTGATTTGATTTGATTTGATTTGATTTTTACCCCGCCCTTCTCCTTGCGGACTCAGGGTGGCTAACAGGCTGATCATGTCCCCACTAGTCCTTCTTTTCTCTACACTGGCCATTCCCAAATCCTGCAACCGTTCTTCATATGTTTTAGTCTTCAGGCCTTTAATTATCATAGTTGCTCTTCTCTGCACTTTTTCCAAGGCCTCAAACATCTTTTTTGTAATGTGGTGACCAAAACTGGATGCAGTATTCCAGATGTGGCCTTACTAAAGCTTTATAAAGCGGTACTAATACTTCACGTGATTTTGATCCTATGCCTCTGTTTATACAACCCAGGATTGTATTAGCTTTTTTGGCTGCTGCCGCACACTGCTGGCTCATGTTTAAGTGATCGTCCACTAGGACTCCAAAATCCCACTCACAGTTACTGTTTTTAAGCCAGATTTTGCCTAATCTGTACTTGTACCTTTGGTTTTTCCTGCCCAGGTGTAAAACCTTGCTTTTCTCCACATTAAATATCATTTTGTTGGATAGGGCCCATTGTTCAAGTCTGTCAACATCTTTTTGGATTCTGAGCTTGTCTTCTGGGGTGTTGGCTTGTGGGTAGAATCCAGAGAAAGAAATATTTTGGGGGAATATTAAAAAGGCAAAATATATTTCTCCAAAGGAATAATGGAGAAGATCTTTAAAAAAAGGCAGAAACCTCTCCCTCGCCCCAGCCGGAAAACTCAGCAGAAACCAGTTTTTAGAAATGCAGATGTAATAATCCATTCAGGAAGGTTGAAGTCCGGAAGCTAGAAGCTGATGAGATTAGGAAGACAAAGACCCCTAAAATCTACATACCCCACCCAAATTCTAAAAGACATGACCTTTGGGGACATAATAGGATTAACCCACCAATACCAAAAGGACACACTCAGACTCAGGTCAAAGTACATGACACAGGAAATATAAAGCCTCAAACAGGAACAGGAAACAACCTCAAAAGCCCCAGAAGGTATAAAAACCTACCACTCCCAGCAACATGTGGTCAGCTTTCCCAGAGCCATCTTTTGTCTGGCTCTGCCCTTCAATAAAACTACAACCTTCTTTCTAAAGCAGTCTCCATTTTGTTTATTCCCTGCTTGGACTGGACCCTGATGAAGATTTTTCTTTCAACAGGCTATTCCTACCAGCTTAGTGTCATCTGCAAATTTGATGAATTCCCCTTCAGTTCCCTCGTCTAAGTGATTTATGAAGATATTGAAGAGTACTGGGCCTAAGATGGAACCTTGTGGTACTCCACTGCTTACTTCCCTCCATGTGGATGAAGTACCAATAAGGACTGCTCGTTGAGTATGGTTTGTCAGACAGTTACAAATCCATCTAGTGGTGATGTTGTCTATCTCACATTTTTCTAGCTTACCAAGAAGTAGGTTGTGGTCTACTTTGTCAAATGCCTTGCTGAAGTCTAAATATATTGTGTCCACAGCATTTCGCTGGTCTACTAATTTAGTCACTTTATCAAAGATGAAATAAGATTGGTTTGATATGATCTGTTTTTAATAAATCCGTGCTGGCTATTATAACTTTCTAGATGTTCACAGATCTGTTTTTTGATTATTTATTCCAGTATCTTCCCAGGTATTAATGTCAGGCTGATTGGTCTGTAGTTTCCTGGGTCTGTTTCCCCTCCCCTTTTTTTGAAAATGGGAACCACATCAGCCCTTTTCCAATCCTCTGATAGTTCCCCAGTGCTCCAAGTTTGGCAACAATATAGAGATAAATCTTCTTCTGAATTATAGCCACAAAATATTTTCTTCCTCGTTGCTTCAGTTCTTTCAGGCGTTGGCCTGCCAAGCCACATTGTGTATCTGGAAGTGAGGTCTCAGTTTCGTGTCAGAATTGAATGGTGATTTCTGCCCTAAAAATTAAAAGTGAGGCTTCATTGTTGTTAGCAACTGTGCCAATCTATTCAGTAACTCTTTTTGTCTGAGGAACACAAAACATATTGCTCAGCCAATTAAAATATACTTTAATTAGGGTTCATGAGCTAAGAGGAAATAGCTTGAGTTGATAGAGCAGGACGCCTGAACCCCAATCACATGTTCTGAAGCCTTAGCAATATTTATTTGTTTGCAAGAAGTGTGTTTGCATGACTCTGGAATGTTTCTTTGGCCCAATTTGGGGATACAGCTACATATACAAGATTTGGTGAGGAATTCCAGCGCCACCAGCTCAACACTTCTAAAGACATCAGCTGAAGAAGTGGCAACAGTAAAGGAGTTCCTAGAGCAGTGGTTCTCAACCTGTGGGTCGGGACCCCATTTGGGGTCGATCGACCATTTCACGGGGGTCGCCAAGCAAGGCTGTCCGCCATTTTTTTGTCTGCCATTTTTTTTGTCCGCCATTTTTCCCCTTTTTCCGGCGGGTGCCTTACCTCCCTTGGACTGGGCCAGCTGGTGGTCGGCCTGCTCCATCTCTGCTGCTTGCCAGCTATGCCTCGGCCGGCACAGGGGGCGGAACCACGCATGCGCGGCGCTCCCGGGCAGGGAAAGTCCTCGACTTACAACCGGCTGGGTAGTCCTTGACTTATGACCGGTTTAGTCCTTGACTTACGACCGGTTTAGTCCTCGACTTACGACCGGTTGGGGTCGCGGCATTAAAAAGGTTGAGAACCACTGTCCTAGAGCATCCTTAGTGATACCAATAAAGGAGAATATTTGTAGCTCAAAGTTGAAATGAGGGGTCCTTGGTTTGAGCTTGGTTGCTTTCTTGCAGATAGTTCATTACCCAAACTAGATAACATAATCAGTGCTACTCTTGATTGACTAACTTGATTAGCACTGATGATGTTACCTAGTCTGGGTAATGAAACATCTGCAAAAAAAGAACCAAGCTCAGAGACCATCAAGTACCTCTCATCCCTAATGAACATTGCTATCTGGGATGTTGTACAACTGTAGCATTTTCCTTTCAACAAGAGAACAAACTGATTGGATTCCCACTAAGGCGAAATGAAAGAGGCTAGGATTAGGATCTCATCAAATTTGCAGATGACACCAAGCTGGCAGGAATAGCCAATACCCCAGAAGATAAGCTCAGAATCCAAAAAGATTTTGACAGACTTGAACAATGGGCCCTATCCAACAAAATGATATTTAATGTAGAGAAAAGCAAGGTTTTACACCTGGGCAAGAAAAATCAAAGGTACAAGTACAGATTAGGCGAAACCTGGCTCAAAAATAGTAACTTTGAGAGGAACCTTGGAGTCCCAGTGAACAATCACTTAAACATGAGCCAGCAGTGTGCAGCAGCAGCCAAAAAAGTTAATACAATCCTGGGTTGTATAAACAGAGGCATAGAATCAAAATCAAGTGAAGTATTAGTACCACCTTATAAAGCCTTAGTAAGGCCACACCTGAAATACTGCATCCAGTTTTGGTCACCACATTACAAAAAAGATGTTGAGACTTTGGGGAAAAATGCAAAGAAGAGCAACTATGATGATTAAAGGCCTGGAGACAAAAACAGATGAAGAACAGTTGCAGGATTTGGGAATGGCCAGTGTAGAGAAAAGAAGGACTAGTGGGGACATGATAGCAGTATTCCAGTATTTTCCAAAGCACCAGAAGGCAAGACAAGAAACAACGGATGGAAATTAATCAAGGAGAGAAGCAACCAGGAACTAAGGAGAAATTTCCTAACAATGAGGATAATTCACCAGTGGAACAGTTCGCCTTCAGACGTTGTGGGTGCTTCATCACTTGAGGTTTTTAAGAACAGACTGGACAGCCACTTGTCTGAAATGATATAGGGATTCCTGCTTGAGCAGGGGGCTGGACTAGCAGACCTCCAAGGTCCCTTCCAGATCTATTCTGACAAGCAAAGTCAATGGAAGAAATTGGATTTGCTTAATAACTGCATGATTCACTTAATAACTGCAATGATCCAATTAACAACTGTGGCAAAAAAGGTTGTAAAATCAGGTGTGACTCTAAGGAGAAATTTCCTGACATTTAGAACAATTGATCAGTGGAACGGCTTGCCTCCAGAAGTTGTGGGTGCTCCATCACTGGAGGCTTTTAAGAAAAGATTGGGCGTCCATTTTGTCTAGGTAGGATTTCCTCCTTGATGAGGGGTTGGACTAGAAAACCTCCAAGGTCCTTTCCAACTCTGTTATTCTGTTAGCATCCTATGGAGTCCACCCAGATAATCTTCTCATGTAAGAGGGAACAATACTATAATTCGATTGTTGAAGACAAGTCAAAACGTCTTGCTTTTTGTGTTCTTGATAAAACTGCTCAAATAATCTATTATCCCAATTACCTGTCCAGTGCTCAGCCTTCATTTCATCTTGATTTTTCCACTTTAATCTTGTCTAGGAACCTTTATCTAAACATTATTTTTTGACTCATAGTTTTCCTTCAGGCACATACCTTAAGATGAATACATTGCCAGGGTAAATCATATTCCTTCTTCTGTTTTTATCCAGTGTTTATCTGGAATGATGTGCGTGGGTGTGGCAAACAGGTTTTTTGGCCCAGATATGTAGGTGGAAACTACACAGTGTTTAACAATTGAGTAGCCTTAAAGAGTGATCTTCTATATGAGGCTATCAGGTCTTTTTTTTTTTTTTTCCAGTTGAGAATTTGTGTCTCACACGTGTGAACACTCACCAGTCCTCCTTCTAGCACTGATAATGTTATCTAGTTTGGGTAATGAAACGTCTGCAAGAAAAGAACCAAGTTCAGAGAGCAACTTCTCTTTTTGAAAAGGGATGGGACCTAATAGTCCAGTGCACACCTCTCTTCACAAATTTGTTCAAATGGAAATCTGGAAAAGGACAAAGCAAAGAAACAAGACTGACGAGTAGCTTTGCTTTGTCCTTTTCCAGATTTCCACATTGCACCTAAATATTTTCCCTTTCCCATTAGATGTATGAAATAGATATCAAGCCCTTGACACGTGCATGAGATCCCTATTGGTAACGACGTCTTCCTTCACTAGGGAAAATGTAGCAATGGAAAATTCTTCCCCAGATTTCTATAGTGCAACTTATAGTGCTTCAGTCTTTCATTAGTATTCAGTGATGAAGTCACCACATTATTTAGATCATTGCACAGTTGGATGAGAGCAATGGCCTAATTAATTAGGAGCTGAGGAAGGTATGAAAGTAATGATTATAACATCCATTATTGTCCATCATAAATGTGTAACTTCCTCTGGTTTGGAAGTCTTATTAGGTTTTGTGCAGCATGCCAAGGACCAAATTCCAGACGTAGGGCGGGCTGAGCATTCCCCAAAATGCAAAAAAAAAACAAAACCATCCACCCCCCTCCGAAAAAACAAGCTTACAGTTTGGTTCCCATCCACTCTGAGCAAACTTTGGTGACTAAAAAAGAATGCTGGCAAATGACATTGGCCCCCAAGATATACTTTTTTCCAGCCCTGATGCACATGACATCTTGTAATAAAATAGTATTTATCAGTCCCGGCTTTGAAGACTTACTTACAATCCAAATTACTACTGTGGGTGAGAAAATATAGGTAGTCCTCAACTTATGGCCACATTTTATGTCTTTTTTTGCTACAGTTGTTAAGTGAGTCGCTGCAGGTATTCAGTTAGTAAGAAGGTTGTTAAGCGAATCTGGCTTCTTCGTTGACTTTGCTTGTCAGAAGTTTGCAAAAGGGGATCACATGACCCCGCGATACTGCAACCATCCTATATACATACATGCCAGTTGCCATGTGTCCAAATTTTGATTACATGACCGTGGTCATAAGTGTGGAAAAACAGTCATAAGTCACTTTTTTCATTGCCATTGTAATTTCAAATGGTCCATAAATGAATGGTTGATAAGTTGAGGACTACCTGTGCTATGTTTTCCCTTTTAAGCAAGGAACAAGCCAAAGCAATTTTGCTCTAGACGCAATCAGGTCTTTTAGTCCTTTTTTGGGTATTAATTGATGATCGGTCACAGATTTAGTGCTATCTCAGAAGAGTGCCATTCCAAAATCAGCTGATAGTCTCCTTTGTGAACCTCAATGTCAAACGCTGCTGGTCAATCCATATGTCAAATGCCACTTCCTCTGCACCTAGAGCCAACATTAAAAAGTAATTGATGGATTATTTTTTTCAAACAGCTGGTGGGAAAGATCAAAATCCACCCAAACTTCCTCTTAAAGGGTCTGCATGCAATAAATAAAAAACACTACCATTTGGCAGCCTGTGGCAAGACAGAGATTGACCAGAACGGCAGCAAATTTAGTGCCAGTATATTTTTTTTGCCAGCCCATAGATGGCTGCTTGGCACTTTAATTTAGATTTTTTTTTAAAAAGAGTTGGGATCTAACTGGATAATTTTGAGCAATTATTGTTTCCCTGTCTTTGGAATTGGGAGAATTAAACTTTAAGATTTGTTTTCAAGTCTTGGACCGTGAAAATCAGAAAGCATCACAGAAAACTAATATAACAGAATTGTTTCATAAAACAGAAAAAAAAATAACCTGATGAAGTGAAAATGGCAAAGAATTTTGGAAGTAATGGATTACCTGGACCCATGGCAGTCCGGTTTGAAATTTGGGAAGAGAACTATAGTAAAATGGATGGATAATTTGGGGCAGGAATTGTTGGAAGTATAATTCTTCTTGTTCTACTAAATTTCAAGCAGCTTTCAATGCCATCAACCTCAATATCCCTTCTGGTCCAACATGGAGGTTAAGGGCCCTGTACGGTAGTGATTTTGCTCCTTTCTGGGTGGGTTTTACAACTGTGCACCACGCAATCACTTTTCTTGCAGAAAAACTCTAGATTGACAAATCTGTGTAACTGTCATTAAAAGCACAGCATCTATATAGTAAGAACACAAGTAGTCCTCGAATTACAATTGGTCATTTAGTGACTGTTCAAAGTTACAGCAGACCTGCCTTGGGGCTACCACTTAGGACTCAGATTCAAAGTTGAGGCAATCATCTCCTTTTCCCCTCCCGCTGCAGTCACTTCAAGCACAAAGCAACACGGCAGCATTTATGTCTGTTTGCAACTTCCCAGAGGCACGTCTGTTTTTTTGGCAAACCTTGCTAGTAGTAATCCATTGTTTGCTTAATGGCCATGGCAATTTACTTAACAATCACCATTAAAAAAAAATCACAAAATTGAGTTGGTCATTTTTTTTTTTTACAATTGTCATGACTTATGACTGTGATGGGCAGGCTTCATTACCTTCGGAAGTGGAAGAGTACCTGACTGTTCTGTAATGATGGTCCTACAGAGGACAATCAATTAATTGCCCTTCCTTTCAGGTTATCAGGTCACATTCTTTCTCTTTCCAAGTACAGGTGCAACCTAATGACCCCCTGCTGCTTTTTGACCCCCCCCCCTTCCCCAGTCCCATCATGCACAGCCCATATAGCCTGTAATCAGGAAGAGAACAAAGAGCAACTAGAGCAGCAACAAAGATGATCAGGGGACTGGAGGCTAAAACATATAAGGAACGGTTGCTGGAATTGGATATGTCTGGTTTAATGAAGAGAAGGACGAGGGGGGACATGATAGCCGTGTTCCAATATCTCAGGGGCTGCCACAAAGAAGAGGGAGTCAAGCTATTCTCCAAAGCGCCTGAAGGCAGGACAAGAAGCAATGGATGGAAACTAACCAAGGAAAGAAGCAACCTAGAACTAAGGAGAAACCTCCTGACAGTTAGAACAATTAACCAGTGGAACAACCTGCCTCCAGAAGCTGTTAATGCTCCAACACTGGAAGTTTTTAAGAAGAGACTGGACGGCCATTTGTCTGAAATGGTATAGGGTTTCCTGCCTGAGCAGGGGAGACCTCCAATGTCCCTTCCAATTCTCTTATTCTGTTATTCAGGGTTGATGACTATTTCAACTCCACAAATTGTACTCTGGTTGCCCAGTCCCATTTCTAGCATCTGAATACACTGTTTCCTTCTGTTCTTCATCTCACACTGGCTGGACCAAAACATGGCTTTCCCCATTTCTTTGCCCAAACACCAAGTCTACCCAGTTTGCACTAGTGCAGACATGTCAAACCCAAGGCCCGGGGGTCGGATGCGGCCCATGAAGTGGTTTCATGTGGCCTGCGAAGCCATCCTGGAAACAATGAGGGAACGGCCCCTGCTGCCTTGGCCCTGGCCCAGGCCGGCTGGGAGCCAATGTACAATTTTGTGGTGGGCATCTATGCTGAAACACATTCAGTCTTAGCTCCACAAGGCCGTCTAGAAACAGCGAGGAACCAGCCCCTGCTGCATCACCCCCGCCCCCTGGATGCATGCTGGGGAGGTGTCACCCTTTGTGAGGAATGAAGAAATGGACCATGCCTTGGCGCTTGCCATGGTCCCAACCCCTTCTGCCAGAGACCCTCAGATCTGTCCCACTTCTGCCCAGGCCCCCACAGGCACCCTTGACGCGAATGATGTAGAGCTGGCCATGCCCACCCAGTAGCCCACATCCATTCCATCCATGCCCACCCAGTAGGCTGCACCCACCCTGCCCCCCGCCCCTCCCGAGGGCAACCGCAATGCTGATGCGGTCCTCAATGAAATTGTGTTTGATACCCCTGCACTAGTGCATTGATAGCTGGGCTGTTATCTGAGATTCAAGCTGCTGTGATACAGTATGTGGAAAGCAGACTCTCAATCCAACTGGAATTTGGGCTGTTCCTGCCTTATCCTTGGGGCAGGGCAGGGCAAAGTTCCAGAGATATAAATCCTCAAGTGCAGAGGAGGTGACACAGCCTTCTTTTGTCCTAAAGTAGGGAGCCGCGCGGGAAGCAGATGTGTTGATCTTTGGGGCCCTCCAGGATGAATCGCAAGTCCCATCCTGGCATGCTGCTGCTGCTGCCCTTTGCTTTAATCCTGAGTTT
>NW_015386371.1:107141-109210 GCF_001527695.2 Protobothrops mucrosquamatus | reverse complement strand
AAGACATGGCTATTTAAGTTAGCAGGACTGGCCTAAGGGTTATTTTAATTTGGTTTAAAAGAAATTTTTTGAATTTTCGGCCTTAGAATAATATTTCATTTTAATTAATATTTTAAATTTTGTATTTCTGTATTCAAGTATTTGTTTTTAAATGGTTGTAAGCCGCCCTGAGTCCGCAGGGAGAAGGGCGGGGTAGAAAATACAATCAATCAATCAATCAATCAATCAATCAATCAATAAATAAATAAATAAATAAATAAATAAATAAATAAATAAATAAATAAATAAATAAATAAATAAATAAATAAATAAATAAATAAATAAAGTGAGTTTTGCCTCATTTTACGACCTTTCTTGCCACAGTTGTTAAGGGAATCACCTCAGTTGTTAAGTTAGCCACATGGTAGTTTAAGTGAATCTTGCTTCCCCATTGACTTCCTTTGTCAGAAGGTCACAAAAGGTAATCATGTGATTCCGGGACACTGCAACCGTCATAAATATGAGGCAGTTGCCAAGCATCTAAATTTTGATCACATGAGCATGGGGATGCTGCAATGGCTATAAATGTAAAAAAACAGTCAAAAGTCACTTTTTCCAGTGCTGTTGCAACTTTGAACGGTCACTAAATGAACTGTTGTAAGTCAAGGACTACCTGTATTCTGTGGGCCTTGGAACCTACCTAGGGTAGATAGGATCAACTATTCCACACTCAGCCACCCCTTTTTTGCATTTTTAGAGTCAGGGGATTATATTTGTTTGTTGGTTTGTTTATTAAATTTATATGCCACCCATCTCACTATCTAAAGTGACACTGGGCAGCTTAATTCAAACCTTCAGGCTCATTTGACCCTTCTGGTCAAGCCTTAAGGCCCATTTTACCTCATAAAAACCACCAGAATCCTGTCTCTCCCCACATTTCTAATACATCTCATCATGCAAAACCCAGTGTAGCCTCAATTCAGTGGAAAGTGCTTACATGCCAATGGAAAAAGAGAATGGTAATTATAGAGGTAATCAGTAATTGCTTCCTTGTGGCAAAGTCCATCTGAATGTTTACCTGCCTGATTCGGCAAAGCTCCTGGTTAGTCAGGAGATGAATGACTCAAGGCTTGCCCTCTGTTTCATTTTCTTTAGTTTTGCTGATACACAATCACACACACAGAATGGGATAGGTGGAGAACACCTTGATGAAAATAGATACCGTAGGAGCCCTCAAGGGAAAAAAAATGAAACGCAACTGAGTCCTGGGAAAAGGGGAGACACGAGAAGGGGACTTAGAATAATAACCCCACTGTGATTGTGTTTTCATATAAGAAATGGCAAGGGCTTTCAAGATTCTGTGATTATATTCTACAACAGGATTTTTCAACCTTGGCACTTTAAAGTGGGTGGACTTCAACGCCCAGAATTTCTCCTGCCATTATGCCAGCATTCTTCCATACCTGCTGGCTGGGGAATTCTGGGCGTTGAAGTCTACCCATCTTAAAGTTGACAAAGTTGAGAAACACTCCTTTGCAATGATAAAGTAGCACTCCTGGATTCTTCCAATGTTTTTTTTCCCTCACCTGACCTACCTCAAAGGACAAGTGGTGGCCATCTAATGATGGTTTAATGATGGTTTAATAGTGGAAGGATCTCAGAGGTTATCTAGTGAGCTTTCTTTTTTCTACCATAATTTTAACCATGATTTGTTAATCAAATATCTCTTTTTGACCAGTCCGCTCCCACAGAGAGGGCCTCCTTAGGGTGCTGTCGGCCAGTCAATGCCGGCTGGCGACCCCCAGGGGGAGAGCCTTCTCTGTGGCAGCTCCTGCCCTCTGGAATGACCTACCCCCCGACCTACGTACAACTACGGACCTGCGCCTCTTCTGCCGAGCCTTGAAAACCCATCTATTCCATGCGGCTGGCCTGGCGTAGTTTTGATTGGGCTTTGCTAGGGGTTTTATATGGGGTATTTTAGAGCAGGCTTTTTATTCAATATTTATTGTGATTTTTATTATTGCCTGTTCACCGCCCTGAGTCCCGTAAGGGAGATAGGGCGGTATATAAATTTAAATAATAAATAAATA
>NW_015386371.1:102480-105589 GCF_001527695.2 Protobothrops mucrosquamatus | reverse complement strand
GTTCTAGGTTGCTTCTCTCCTTGATTAGTTTCCATCCGTTGCTTCTTGTCCTGCCTTCAGGCGCCTTGGAGAATAGCTTGACTCCCTCTTCTTTGTGGCAGCCCCTGAGATATTGGAACACTGCTATCATGTCCCCCCTCGTCCTTCTCTTCGTTAAACTAGACATACCCAATTCCAGCAGCCGTTCCTTATATGTTTTAGCCTCCGGTCCCCTAATCATCTTTGTTGCTCTTCTCTGTAGTCTTTCTAGAGTCTCAACATCTTTTTTACATCGTGGTGACCAAAACTGGATGCAGTATTCCAAGTGTGGCCTTACCAAGGCATTGTAAAGTGGTATTAACACTTCCTGTTATCTTGATTCTATCCCTCTGTTAATGCAGCCTAGCACTGTGTTGGCTTTTTTGGCAGCTGCAGCACACTGCTGGCTCATATTTAAGTGATTGTCCACTAGGACTCCGAGATCCTTCTCACAGTTACTACTATTGAGCAAGGTACCCCCTATACTATACCTGTACATTTGGTTTTTCTTGCCTAAATGTAGAACCTTAATGCTCTGAGTTTGGTTGTTTGCATGCAGGTGTTTCATTACCCACCTAGATACCATCATCAGTAATATCATCATCAACTGACACGGATGATGGTACATAGTTGGGCACCGAAATGTCTGCAAGAAAACAACTAAGCTCAGAGAACACCAACCACCCCACAGTTCAACCCTGTGGTATAGCTATTCTCTTCTACTGGAAAGTTGAGGTATCTTTGTGACCAACTAAATCCCTGGCAGATTGATGCTGGCTGTTTTCTCGTCATCTCCAGAAATGACAGGAAAAGAAGGAGGCCATTTTTCCTGACAGCAATGCAACGTTTACCAATAAAGATGAAAATACTTGTAGCTCAGATTTGAAAGGAGGGGTCCTTGGTGTTCTCTGAGCTTGGATGGTTACTTGCAGGCATTTCATTACCCAAACTAGGTAACCAGCACTGTTAGTCCGTAACAAGTAGTTCAAGCGCTGATGAGGTTATCTAGTTTGGGTTAATGAAACGTCTGCAAGAAAACAGCCAAGCTCAGAGACCACCGAGGGCTCCTCAATGCAGAGTTTTACAGTAGAAAAAGAAAATGGAGGATCTCTGATTCTTTCTCCCCTTGGCAGGAGGAGAAATCAGGATAAAGATAAAGAGACGGATCGACCATGAATTATACAACATTCGAGCCAAGACAGCTCAGGGCATCCAAGAATTCTACGACTACGATATCTCCCTCATTGAACTGGAGAAACCTGTGTCCTTCGGGGGACGAATCAGGTATCGCGTCTCTTTCTCAGGGTTTTAAAGTTCACCTGAATTGTTCGGAAACGTTCATTGGTTGACACTAATTATGCTATTTGCACATCCCAACTGAAACCTAAAGGAATTCTCTTTCGTCTACCAAGGCAGGCTCTTCTATTGGAAACTCATTCGCATTGCGCTATTACAGGTAGCTCTCATTTAGCCGGCAACTTGGTCATTAAGTGAAGCAGTCGCTAAATAAGTACTGCAACTGCACTTGTAGAAGTAGTAGTAGTTGATTGATTGATCAATAGAATAATAACTTTGTCACTTTAAATGTACACTGATCAGCATATGTTAGAATGAGATTTCATTGCATACAGCTCTCAAAGGGTAACCACTTCCAAGATACACTGCATAAACATAACAAAAAAAAACATCAAATAAAATAAATTTTGCACATACTCTCATACACACACATATGTGGCCCAGAGAAACAACACTCTAGTTTGGATGTATACATATACATGGCAAGAAAAAGGAGTCTTGCGAGATTACCAGACGGATGGCATAGGGAACAAAGCTATTACAGAATCTAGTAGTCCTGCTATAAATACTTCCAAACCTCCTCCCAGAGGGGAGCAACAGAAACAGACCGTAAAGTGTAGGGGGGTCTCTAACAATCTCCGAGGTCTAAGTACGCGGCTCTTATAAGCAGTATCCTGAATAATGGCTTCCTCTATCATTTCTCAGTTATCCTTATCACTCTCTGTGTGGACCCTCTATCTGAGGCATTGCTACCACCAAACCAGACAGTGATGCAGTTTGTTAAGATGCTCTCAATCGTGCCTCGGTAAAAAGTGGCCAGGACAGAAGGAGAAAGATGTGCTCTCCTCAACTGATGCAAGAAATGCAAACACTGGTTTGCACACTTCACTAAGGATGATGTGTGGAGAAACCAAGTCAGATTGTTAGTTACCTGCACCCCCAGATACTTAATAGGGTTGACCAACTCCACAGCTGCAGTCTTGATACAGAGTGGAGTATGGCTATGCCGGCTCTTTCTAAAATCTACAATGATCGCTAAATAGTACCGCAACTACACTTGTAGAAATAGTAGTAGTTCATTGATTGATCAGTCCTGTGACGTGATCAACAAAATAAAACGTATCGATAAGATAAAACACAGTACACAGTCTAATTTTGGAATGAGATAGATAGGAGGAAATACAAGTGTGTTAATACTTAAGTAAAGTATTAAAGTAAGCAAAATACAAATGTGTTACTACTTAGGGTTTGGTTTTTTTTTTTGCTTTACAGACCTGAAAAAGTCATAAATGAGAGGACTTGGTAGCAAAGTTACTTTTTCATCACTGTTGTAACAACAACAACAACAGCAGCAATAATAATAATAATAATAATACCCCCCTGCTCAGGCAGGAACCCTATACCATTTCAGACAAATGGCTGTCCAGTCTCTTCTTAAAGGCTTCCAGTGTTGGAGCATTCACCGCTTCTGGAGGCAGGTTGTTCCACTGGTTAATTGTTCTAACTGTCAGGAAGTTTCTCTTTAGTTCTAGGTTGCTTCTCTCCTTGATTAGTTTCCATCCGTTGCTTCTTGTCCTGCCTTCAGGCCCCTTGGAAAATAGCTTGACTCCCTCTTCTTTGGGGCAGCCCCTGAGATATTGGAAGACTGCTATCATGTCCCCCCTCGTCCTTCTCTTCGTTAAACTAGACATGCCCAATTCCAGCAACCGTTCCTTATATGTTTTAGCCTCCAGTCCCCTGATCATCTTTGTCCCTGTACCAGGCAGTCACTAAACAAGGGTGATGAATGAGGCTT
>NW_015386371.1:93754-101851 GCF_001527695.2 Protobothrops mucrosquamatus | reverse complement strand
TCTTCTTAAAAACTTCCAGTGTTGGCGCATTCACCACTTCTGGAGGCAGGTTGTTCCACTGGTTAATTGTTCTAACTGTCAGGAAGTTTCTCCTTAGTTCTAGGTTGCTTCTCTCTTTGGTTAGTTTCCACCCGTTGCTTCTTGTCCTGCCTTCAGGCGCTTTGGAGAATAGCTTGACTCCCTCTTCTTTGTGGCAGCCCCTGAGATACTGGAACACTGCTATCATGTCCCCCCTCATCCTTCTGTTCGTTAAACACCAGGCTTTTCCATACCTTGCACTGAGCTCCATTAGACTCTGGTTGACGACATGCAGAGATCGTGGTAAGGGCACCAGGCTTCTCCATGCCTTGCACTGAGCTCCATTAGACTCTGGTTGAGCCAGGGCGGTCTCGTGACCAAGATGTTGGATGGGTTGAGGTCCACTCCATGAAACTAGACGTAGCTCAGCCTCTCTCATACAGCTTTTGCAGTCGGGGAAAAAGGCGAAGGAGAAAGCGTTATCTCTGCCACTTTGAACCGCTGAAGGACAAGATAGACATCATTTTTATTTATTTTATTAGTCATAATAAAATACACAAAAATGATGATGGTGATGATGATGTGCAAGTTTGGGAAGATGTGGAGAGACCTGGCCTGTAAAATTGCCGAGAATCGGACTCAACTAAATGGATATCATCATCATTAACTCATAAGCCATCAGGGCTCTGGGTGGTGTATACAGGTGGTCCTTGACTTACGACCACAATTGAGCCCAAAATTTATGTAGTTAAGTGAGACATTTGTCACGTTTTGCCCCATTTTACGACCTTTCTTGCCACAGTTGTTAAGTGAATCACTGCAGTTGATAAGTTAGTAACACGGTTGTTAAGTGAATCTGTCTTCCCCATTGATTTTGCTTGTCAAAAGGTTGCAAAAGGTGACCACATGACCTCGGGATACAGCAGTGGTCATAAGTATGAACCAGTTGCCAAGCATCTTGAGTTTTGATCACATGATCCTGGGGATGCTAGGAAGGTTGTGAAAAATGGCCACTTTCTTCAGTGCCCTTATAACTTTGAGCAATTACTAAATAAACTATTGTAAGTTTATTACAATACAGGACTGCCTGTATTGTACAATAAAATAACAACAATGTAATAATAACAATAGAATAAGATGGAAATGAGGTACTGGATGTGTACTGATTGCAATGCATTGTTTGTAACGATTAAGATGCTCAAAATCCCTACATTAAAACAACACTGCTGCATTTGGACGAGTACCACGGCAGGGAGGGAGTGGCTGACTACAGGTGTTTTTTTTTCTCCCAATTGTGTTCACGGATTTTACTTTCTGTGAAGTTTGATAGTTGGGAGAACATCAAAAATAGTATCTCTCAATCCTGTGAAGATGGTACAGCCCCACCACCACCACCACCACCACTGTAAAGTCCAACCGCTTCAATCTGCTGCTATGTAGAATATTCAGGCCACAACAGGAAAACCACAGCAAGACGAGGGTTGGAGTTATTTTTTAAGTGAGCCGCCTTTAATCAAAGAGAGAAGCAACCTAGCACGTAGAGAAGAAATTTCCTGACAGTTAGAACAATTAATCAGTGGAAAGACTTGCCTCCAGAAGTTGTGGGTGCCCCAACACTGGAGGTTTTTAGGAGATTGGAGAACCATTTATCCAGAGGAGGATTTCCTGCTTGGACTAAAACATATAAGGAACGGTTGCTGGAATTGGGTATGCCTAGTTTAATGAAGAGAAGGACGAGGGTGGAACATGATAGCAGTGTTCCAATATCTCAGGGGCTGCCATAAAGAAGAGGCAGTCAAGCTATTCCCCAAAGCGCCTGAAAGCAGGACAAGAAGCAATGGATGAAAACTAATCAAGGAGAGAAGCAACCTAGAACTAAGGAGAAATTTCCTGACAGTTAGAACAATTATCCAGTGGAACAACCTGCCTCCAGAAGCGGTGAATGCTCCAACACTGGAAGTTTTTAAGAAGAGACTGGACAGCCATCTGTCTGAAATGGTGTAGGGTTTCCTGCCTGAGCAGGGAGTTGATCTAGATGACCTCCAAGGTCCCTTCCAACATCATCATCATCATCATCATCATCATCATTATTATTATTACTATTACTATTATTATTATTATTATTATTATTATTATTATTATTATTATTATTATTATATGGATCATCGCACAGTCAGCCAGATGACCTCCAAGGTCCCTTCCAACTTTATTATTATTATTATATGGATCATCGCACAGTCAGCCAGATGTTCAGACTGGATTTGGCATTTTGTCTACCTATCGAGTCCTTATCCAGGACCTGGGATAGGCAGATGTGGATGTTTGATGGTATTACAGATATCGTCGCAGGATGGAAGCAGTTCCTAGTAAGGCCGCCTTTTGCATTTGACTAATGGCAAATTTGTCAATGCCAATGGTGTTCAAGTGGTGCTCCAGTTGTTTTGGGATTGCAACCAAGGCGCCTATTACTATTGGTACTACCTTTGCTTGCTTTTGCCACAGTCTTTCTATTTCTATTTATAGGTCTCTGTATTTTGTTATCTTCTCCAGTTCTTTCTCGTCTATTCTGCTGTCTCCAGGCACTGCCACGTCTACTATCCAGACTTTTTTGTCTTTCTTATCGACAATTGTTAAGTCCGGGGTGTTATGTTGCAGGGGCTTGTCTGTTTGAATTCTGAAGTCCCAGAGCAGTTTAATTTTATCATTTTCTATGACTTTCTCTATTTTATGATCCCACCAGTTCTTGCTTGCAGGCAAATGATATTTCTTGCAGATCTTCCAATGCACCATTGTTGCTACTTTGTCATGCCACTGCTTGTAGTCAGTCTGTGCAATCTTCTTGCAGCAGCTTACCAAGTGGTCTACTGTTTCTTCAGTTTCTTTGCATTGGCGGCACTTACTGTCTGTTGTTGTTGTTATTATTATTACTATTATTATTATTATTATTATTATTATTATTATTATTATTATTATTATTATTATTATTATTATTATTATTATTATTATTATTATTATTATTACTTAGGGACCTCCAAACTCCCTTCCAACTCTGTTATTCTGTTCTATTGCGCAGGAGGTGTCAACTTTTCCAATAGACCAGACAAGAAGCAGGGCCAATCAGCTAATTTGATTTTATTGTAAGGCTACTTTAAGAGAATCTTGGCAGTCTGAAAGTACAACTCTCCCACTGTCTCCTTTACAGCCTGAGAACCTAAGAAGGATTTCTCCTGAGCTTCTTTTCTCTGCCCATTATTTACATATTCTTCAAATTTAGACACCACCCATCTCATTATCTAAATGACTGGGCTGTTTACAGATAAAACAAATCATAAAAATCACATAAAAGATATAGGCAACACAGAATTAAAACCAAATGGCAAACAATAACAAGGTTAAGGGGAAGTTAAAAGGTGGAGAGAGAAACGTCCTCCAAGGTTCCACGCTGCTCTTTGATCCCCACATGATTTGGCAGAGTAAGGTCATCATTCTCTTCCAGAAGGCTGGGAGATTAGAGGCCAATCTTGCCTCTGAGGGCAAGCTTGCCTCCAGAAATCATGGGAGATTTTAAGAAGAGACTAGAGTCACTAGACAGTCATTGTTTGAAATGGTGTAAGTCAGGGATAGGCAACCTTGGCTCTTTTATGACTCGTGGACTTCAACTCCCAGAATTCCTGAGCCAGCCATGCTGAGGGGAAAGGGAGAGGTTTCCAAGCTGAGCCATGCTGGCTCAGGAATTCTGGGAGTTGAAGTCCATGAGTCATAAAAGAGCCAAGGTTGCCTACCCTTGGTATAGGTTCTCCTGCTCGAGCAGGGACTGGACTAGAAGACCTCCAAGGTCCCTTCCAGCTCTATTCTATTCTAAGATGGGGACAATGGCAAAAAAAACAACAACAACCCTCTCTTCCTAAACCAGTGTTTCTCAACCTTGACAATTTTAAGGCATGTGGACTTCAACTCCCAGAATTCCACAGCCAGCAATGCTGGCTGTGGAATTCTGGGAGTTGAAGTCCACATGCCTTAAAATTGTCAAGGTTGAGAAACACTGTCCTAAACCCTGCAAGTCAAAATTTCTGAAGTACAGGCAGTCCTCGACTTGAGACCAAAACCGAGCCCCAAATTTCTGTCGTTAAGCAAGACAGTGAGTTTGGCTCCGTTTTACGACTTTTCTCGCCACATTTGCTAAGCGAATCACTAGTAACACAGCTGTTAAGCGAATCTGGCTTCCCCACTGACTTTGCTTATCAGACGGTCGCCAAAGGTGATCACATGTCCCCGGGAACACTGCAACCGTCATAAACATGAGTCAGTTACCAACCATCTGAATTTTGATCAGGTGACCGTGGGAATGCTGCAACAGTTGTAAGCATGAAAAACGGTCGTAGGTGACTTTTTCCAGTGCTGCTGTAACTCCGAATTGTCACTAAACGAATGGTTGTAAGTCGAGGACTACCTGCGATGTGTACTCCCTGCCTGCCTGGGTGGGATGAGTCAATACAACTGGGGCAAGACAGTTTCTCGAGTAATCTGGTCCCATGCCAGGCTTCAAAGATTATAACCAACTCCTTGAATTGGACAAAGCAACAAAGTGGCACCCAATGCAGCAGAGGCCTTACATGCCCAGTCCTTGAGGTGCCCAAAACTGCTCACATAGCCACAGTCTGCACCAGCTCCAGGATACTCTTCAAGGGTAGCCCCATGTAGAGTGCATTGTAGTAGTCATACAGCAGATAACAGAATAACAGTTGGAAGGGACTAGAAGAACAGATGTCTTCTAAGCCAACCCCCTGCTCAGGCAGGAAATCTTATATCATTTCAGACAAATGGTTGTCCCAATCTCTTCTTAAAAACTTCCAGTGTTGGAGCATTCACCGCTTCTGGAGGCAGGTTGTTCCACTGGTTAATTGTTCTAACTGTCAGGAAGTTTCTCCTTAGTTCTAGGTTGCTTCTCTCCTTGATTTCCAATCATTGCTTCTTGTCCTGCCTTCAGGTGCTTTGGAGAATAGTTTGACTCCCTCTTCTTTGTGGCAACCCCTGAGATATTGGAACACTGCTATCATGTCCCCCCTAGTTTTTCTTTTCATTAAAGTAGATATGCCCATTTCCTGCAACTGTTCCTCGTATGTTTTAGCTTCCAACCCCCTAATCATCTTCGTTGCTCTTCCCTGCACTCTTTCTAGAGTCTCAACGTCTTTTTTATATCGTGGCGACCAAAACTGGATGCAGTGTTCCAAATGTGTCCTTACCAAGGCCTTGTAAAGTGGTATTAACACTTTATGTGATCTTGATTCTATCTCTCTGTCTCTGGTGAGCAAGGCACGAGTAACTGAAAGGTCTCCCTATTATGTAGCTATGGTCTATGTTGTCTCTTACCTGACTGTTTCCTAGGCAGCATTTCTTCACCCCCATCCCTCAAGGTCTTTCTTGCACACCATTACAGAAGGGTTTCTATTCCCTGATGGAGATATTTGTCAGTATCTTCAGTAAGGACATTCAGGGTGGGGGCATCAAGAACCTCAAGATGGCAGCTTCAACTGTCCAGTTGAAGCCCCGTCTGAGTTTTTAATCACATGTAACTTAAAAAAGCAGGGCTTTTGTTGCATTCTAAGGACCCTGCCAACAAAAGTGCGTATAGTCAAGGCCATGGTTTTCCCAGTTGCAATGTATGGATGTGAAAGTTGGACCATAAGAAAGGCTGAGCGACAAAGAATTGAGGCCTTTGAACTATGGTGCTGGAGAGGACTCCTGCGAGTCCCCTGGACTGCAAGGTGATCAAACCGGTCAGTCCTAGAGGAGATCAACCCTGACTGCTCTTTAGAAGGCCAGATCCTGAGGTTGAAACTCAAGTACTTTGGCCACCTAATGAGAAGGAAGGACTCACTGGAGAAGAGCCTGATGGTGGGAAAGATTGAGGACAAGAGAAGAAGGGGACGACAGAGAATGAGGTGGCTGGATGGAGTCACTGAAGCAGTAGGCGTGAGCTTCAATGGACTCCAGAAGATGGTAGAGGACAGGAAGGCCTGGAGGAACGTTGTCCATGGGGTCGCGATGGGTCAGACACGACTTCGCAATTAACAACAACAACAACAAAAGGACCATCATCATGCCATTTTAACTTTCCTCCCAAAAACACCCTATGTGTGTCCCTCTGGGGCTGTTCTGTCAATATCGGTTCCTCATTTTTACAAAAGGGTTTCCTTCATTTTTTCCATTTTTGTAAATCTATTACTTTTAAGTTCCTCTCGGTTTCTCAATTGTTGCAAATCTGTCACATTTGGTTTGTTCGGCTTGCTTTTGCTTTTATTTTTAATATTGCACCCATCTGTTTCCACATGAATAAGTTCCCCAAAGATGCAGTTATTGATTGCAATTTTGTGAGATACACCCATGTTTCGCAACCCCGTTTCCCCCCCTCACTTCATTATTTCCGGGCATCCTTCTCATGAATGTGTGTGTGTGTTCTTTGGCTCTGATTGTTCCATTCAAACCTGCAGATTGAAGCTAGCCCAGTTTCACTTTGTTTGTTCATTTGAACATTTGAAATATGTTCTTATTAAAATGCACTTGTTTCTCATCTCCAAGTAGCAGTGAACAGTCTGCTAGCATCCGGTCTTCAATCTGCGTTAAATAACATTTGCAAAAGGTACAAAAAAGTTCAAGTGCATTGAAAAAAGAGAACATACGTGTTAGGAAGCATGACATGGATGGATGGATGGATGGATGGATGGATGGATGAGATATGGCTGTCCATCTTATGTGCCATAACTCTGAGTGGTCTACTCTACACCAAGAACAATAGGAATATTGAAGAAACCATTAAAACCAGCATCAAAGAAACAACTCAGGTTCCCTAAACCAACATTCCCTGTTTCTTAATCTCCAGAACTTTAAAATGTATGGACTTCAGCGCTCAGATTTCCCCTGTCAGAATGCTGGCTGAGGAATTCTGGGAATTGAAGTCCACACATCTTAGACTTGCTGAGGTGGAGAAACACTGCTCCAGACACTGGGTCAATGTCTGACGTGCCCAACCAGAGATAGAGATATATAATTGAGTGTCAGTTGTCAGTATCACCTATATATTGATGATACTGTACCCCCTAACATCAAATGACCTCTCCCAGAAATTTCATGTAGATGTTAAACAGGAACAGGGAGAATCCCAATTCCTGAAGCCTGAAGCACTCCACAAAAAAGGGACGTAGGGTTGAACCTGCCCCCCTCCCCAATATTTAGAAATATTGGATATTGGGGAAATGACTAAAGGCTATTCTCAAGAAAACTAAGGGCAAAAAGATTGAGGAATGTTTTTAATGCATTTTAAAAAAAAATCTATTGAAAAAACCCCAAATCCTGCCTCAGCTTATCCAGAACCGGTCACTGACCAATTTAGACTGATCAGCACATCCTTATCTTTGCGGTTCTAATGTGGGAGATTTTGAGGAAATTGGGAGGTTAAAACCTTTGCTATTTCAGAGGAAAGATGAAGAAATATTTCCGAACAAATATTATAAAGAAATTCCACACGTTGAGTTCAAGCTTCTTGGCATGCTGACAAACAACCCAGCCCAGTTTCATTAGAACAAGTTTTTTTTAAAAAATAGAAAACAAATCTTGTAACAGAGGGGTTTTTTTCAAGAACAAAACAAAACAAGCAGTTCCTTCAGAAGAGGAAATTGCTCCACTCTAGGTGGCTGCCTTTCACTATTCCATTTTCTGAGGGGACAAAATGAAAACCATCCTTCCCACTTTCTTTTATCGGTCACATTTCTTGCTCTTTCTGTTCAGAAACAGCAAAAGTGTTTAATTATTTTTGTTTGAGGATGGGTCTTCCTTGCTGTAACCTCTTAGGTTTCCTGATAATAATAATAATGATGATGATGATGATGATGATGATGATGATGATGATGATGATGATGATGATGATGATGATGATAAAGTTGGAAGGGGCCTTGGAGGTCATCTAGTCCAACCCCCTGCTCAGGCAGGAAACCCTATACCATTTCGGACAAATGGCTGTCCAGTTTCTTCTTAAAAACTTCCAGTGTTGGAGCATTCACCGCTTCTGGAGGCAGGTTGTTC
>NW_015386371.1:90876-92967 GCF_001527695.2 Protobothrops mucrosquamatus | reverse complement strand
TCTTCATTAAACTAGACATACCCAATTCCAGCAGCCTTTCCTTATATGTTTTAGCCTCCAGTCCCCTAATCATCTTTGTTGCTCTTCTCTGCACTCTTTCTAGAGTCTCAACATCTTTTTTACATCGTGGTGACCAAAACTGGATGCAGTATTCCAAGTGTGGCCTTATCTAGGCATTATAAAGTGGTATTAATACTTCACATGATCTTGATTCTACCCCTCTGTTAATGCAACCCAGCACTGTGTTGGCTTTTTTGGCAGCTGCAGCACACTGCTGGCTCATATTTAAGTGATTGTCCACTAGGACTCCGAGATCCCTCTCACAGTTACTACTATTGAGCAAGGTACCCCCTATACTATACCTGTATATTTGGTTTTTCTTGCCTAAATGTAGAACCTTACTTTTTCACCATTGAATTTCATTTTGTTAGATAGCGCCCAGTGTTCAAATCTGTCCAGATCCTCCTGTACATCTAGCTAAAGCGGGATGTCCAACCTTGGCAACTTTAAGATGTGTAGACTTCAATTCCCGGAATTCTTCAGTCAGCCATGCTGGCTGGGGAATTCTGGGAGTTGAAGTCCACAAGTCTTAAAGTGGCAAAGGTTGGACACTCCTGATCTAAACCCATAATTATATGTCCCTTTCTGCTTCACAGAACTGGAGCTTCTGAGTTTTGAGAAGGTGCCTGCCGAGTTCATCTCCTTGGACCACAAGAGAATGAATGTGCAGATCAAGACCAAAAGAAGTGTGAGTGTTTAGTTCCCTACTCAGGCATTCTGGGTAATAAGAGCCTGAAAGGGAAGAGGAAATAATGGTGGAAAAATCTCTTAAAGAAGATGAAATGGGGGGGATGTTAATTTGCCTTCCCCTTGAAAAAACAAAAAGATAGTTTTAAAGCATATTATTTATTTATTGGTCAAACAAAAATTACAAATTCGAACAAACAAAAATGAAGAAAAACTAAAATGTGACAGAGACGATAGGCACGCCCCCTTAGGGACTCTTAAATATTGGATGAGAAGTTAAATTGGAATTAAAACTTGGGAAAGCTAGTAGTTGAGACAACTGAAATGGGTAAGATATTCCAGACTTGGATAACTCTGTTAACAAAAATTGATTTTTTTTTTACAGTCAAGTTTATTTTTGTGATAATGTTGTTACACTCTTGTAAAAACTCAGGCAGGGGTACTATGCTTTGTTGTATTCTAGATTTTGCAGGCTATGGATGGAAAGTAGAAGTAGAATGCTCCATCCTTTTCATCCAATGAAACCAACCAATTGTTCTGCACAAATGTCACACATACACAACCCCACTCCCCAACTTATTCAAAGAGCAACCTCACAGGAGAGAAAGCAGAGAAGCCTTTTTTTTGTTTTGTTTTGCTCTGTCCAAATTCACCTTTTTTTCTGAAACCCACCAAAGCTGATTCTGAAACCAAACCAAGAGCCGTGGGTTTCCGAGATGCGGATCTGGCTAAAGAAAAAGTTAACAACGTTGGCATTATGTGAATAATGTAAAGCTATACGATCGAGAGGAACGGAGAACAATATAAATACATGTATTACTTATAGCAGTGTTTCTTAATCTTGGCATCTTTAAGATGGGTGGACTTCAACTCCTAGAACTCCTCAGCCAGTGTGCTGCCTGGGGAATTCTGGGAGTTGAAGTCTACCTGTCTTAAAGTTGCCAAGGCTGAGAAAGACTGAGTTAAAAGTGACTGAGAGCCTTTCCTCTTTGTACAAACATATTCGGGAAATTTCATTTTTCTGTCCCCGTGACACTGCATTTATTTATTTATTTATTTATTATTTAAATTTATATACCGCCCTATCTCCCTTACGGGACTCAGGGCGGTGAACAGGCAATAATAAAAATCACAATAAATATTGAATAAAAAGCCTGCTCTAAAATACCCCATATAAAACCCCCAGCAAAGCCCAATCAAAACTACGCCAGGCCGGCCGCATGGAATAGATGGGTTTTCAAGGCTCGGCGGAAGAGGCGCAGGTCCGTAGTTGTACGTAGGTCGGGGGGTAGGTCATTCCAGAGGGCAGGAGCTGCCACAGAGAAGGCTCTCCCCCTGGGGGTC
>NW_015386371.1:86837-90776 GCF_001527695.2 Protobothrops mucrosquamatus | reverse complement strand
CTCCAACACTGGAAGTTTTTAAGAAGAAACTGGACAGCCATTTGTCTGAAATGGTATAGGGTTTCCTGCCTGAGCAGGGGGTTGGACTAGATGACCTCCAAGGTCCCTTCCAACTTTATTATTATTATTATTATTATTATTATTATTATTATTATTATTATTATTATTATTATTATTATTATTATTATTATTATTATGGATCATTGCACAGTCAGCCAGATGTTCAGACTGGATTTGGCATTTTGTCTACCTATCGAGTCCTTACCCAGGACCTGGGATAGGCAGATGTGGATGTTTGATGGTATTATAGATATCGTTGCAGGATGGAAGCAGTTATTATTATTATTATTATTATTATTATTATTATTATTATTATTATTATTATTATTATTATTATTATTATTATTATTATTATTATTATTATCAACTCTAACCGAGTATGAGAAGCAAAACATTTTCAAAGGAAAAAGAAAACCAAGTAAAGAGTCCAGTTGCCTTTTGGAAAAAAAAAGCACCTTTTGGGATAATTTGGGCACAGATTTTAAACCAACCCAGACCTGGTAAAGCAGGAGCACTACCCTCTTTTCTGCACTAGCTGTTCAGAGGGCTTATTCTGCACCCTGTGACAAAAGGGAACTTGCCCCACTTCCCCACATGTAGGGTAAGCCCGTAAACCAAAGATCTGGTTGCAGAGCTTGTTTTGAGCACTGAAGCCGTGTGCTGAACAAGGGGATGCATCGGCTGACTGGGGAAGCTGCATGATAAACAGGGGCCTCCAGACTTGGCAACTTTAAGACTAGTGGGCTTCAACTCCCAGAATTCCTGGCTTGAGGAATTCTGGGGGTTGAAGTCCACAAGTCTTAAGGTTGCTGCCAAGCTTGGAGACCCCTGTAACAATGTAAGAAAGCCAGAGAACATCCAACCATAATAACCCAAAAAACTGGCTTCATGGCATTTACCCAGACATCTCCCCAAACTGCCTCCCTATATCACTATCCTAACTGGGGGTGGGAGGGAGGCTTCTCCTATCTGGTGGTGATGTTTGGAAATGTGAAGACAAATCCAGAAGCCTTCAAGGGTGATTCAGAACACACACAATGGAAACAGGAGAGAAATCAACATTGGAGGCAGCTGATTTCATACTAGTACAATTTTCTGTTGTCCCAAGAACAGGTGGCGAGCCATTTTGGTGTAGCCAAACACAGGGTGTTTTCATCCTGCCTTAAGTACAAAGTCAGCTGGGTGACCTTGAGCCAGTATCTTCCATTCAGCCCTAGGAATGAGGCAATGGCACGCCACTTTGGAAAAGTCTTACCAAGGTACCTTAACTGTAGGGCAGTATCAATTGGACTTTCTTTGTTTTTCGTTGAAGACATTTCGCTTCTCCTTCACGAAGCTTCTTCAGTTCTGACTGAAGCTTCTTGGATGAGAAGTGAAATGTCTTCAAGGAAAAACAAAAAAATCCAGTTGCCTCTTGAAAAAAAACACCTTTGGATGACCTGGATGAGTGAGAATCTCCATAGACCTGTAAGGGTAGTATTCCTCAACCTTGGCAACTTTAAGCAATAATGGCTGGGGAATTCTGGGAGTTGAAGTCCACACATCTTAAAGTTGCCAAGGTTGAGAAACAACCTTGCTGTAGGGACCAGTTGAGGCAGTCACCAGTATTCGAAACCTGATTTGAAGTCACACACAAGACTAGGTGGATAGATAATTGGCAATCATTATGGGACAGAAACAGGAGGTTAACACTAGCCATCTCCTACAAAGAAAATTTATACAAGATGTTTTATAGATGGCATCTTCCCCCTACAAGGCTAGCAAAAATAGATTAAAAAAAACTCACCAACATGCTGGAAATGTAGAAGGCTTCCAGGGACTTATTATCTCATGTGGTGGGAATGTTCAAAGGCGTACAATTTTTGGAATCGGATAAAAAATTGGCTGGAAGAAATACTATTACAAAAAATTGTTTTAAAACCAGAAATCTTCTTATTAGGGATTATTAATGATAAACTCAGCAAAGCATCTTTTTACTTACTATTGCATATTTTAACCGCAGCAAGATTGGCATACGCTCAAAAATGGAAAGGAAAGGAAACCCCCACTGAGGAAGAAATAATAAATAAAATTTTATCCTGCGCCGAAATGGACAGGTTAACTCTAGAGATGAAAAATAAAACTGAAACAGAGTATTATGAAATTTGGGGAAATTTGTACGATTGGTTAGAGATAAGGAGGATCGCTGAGGCGATTATCGATTGACTAGTTGATATCATAAGGACTTCTTATTAGTACCTACATTAGGGCACAACTGAAAGATATGTAAGTATAATGTTGACGATTGAAAGATGGTTTATCAAAAATTTTACAGATGTTATACACACAGTTTGTTATACTTTGTCCTGTTAAAGAATATATTTTAAGTTTCTGTTTTTCTTTCTGTAACATAAGGTAATACTAATAGCACTGTTGAAGCCAGGGAAGTTGAAGCATGTCCATTTTTGTTTTTAAAATGTCCATTTAATAAAATTTGTTTTAAAAAAAAGACTAGGTGGAGAGCTCTTGATCCAATGGCCCAATTAGCTACCCCAATAACAGATCTGTTGTTAACCTGTTGTTTCTTACAGCGTCCCACATGTGTTTCTGGAGCTATTCAGAAGATATATTCCAATGTGTCCAATGTTGACGAAGTGGTGACCGACAGGTTCCTGTGCAGTGGAGAAGATAAGTCGTTGGAAGCATACACTTGCAAAGGTGAATTTTACGTGCAAAAGAGGAGTGATTGTATCCCCATTGTGTGTATAATGTCAAAGAAGGAGAGTTGAATTTTGGCCAAGCTATGCCATCTAAGTTGAAGTCACTGCATAAGGCATGTTTTGTACCATTTCCACTCGCCAATCCTTTAGAAATACGGGTAGTCCTTGACATACGACCAGTCACTAACGACCATTTGAAGTTATAATGGACTTTTAAAAAGCTACCTGGGACTCATTCTCAAAGTCATAATTGCTGTACACTACTCCCATTCCCCACCCCTGCACAGGCACATGATTGCATTTGGGGCGCTTGGCAACTGGATCGCATTTATGACCCGTTGCAGCGTTCTGTGGTGACATGATCCCATGTGTGACTTTTTGGGATACACTGGATTCATTTAACGACCATGTGGTTCCCTTAACGATCACACAATTCACTTAACAACTGCAATGACTCGTTAAAACCGGTTGTAAAATCAAGTCTAGTCACGTGGTGTCTTGACTTAACAACCGCCAACAACTTATAACCTAAATTCCAGCCTCCATTACAATTGTAAGTTGAGGACAGCCTATAGCAGTGGTGGCGAACCTATGGCACGGGTGCCAGAGGCGGCACTCAGAGCCCTCTCTGTGGGCACGTGCGCCATCGCCCCAGTCCTAGGCCTTCAGCTGGGTTTTATAAAACCTTTTCGCTTTAGGCCTCCGTCGCTGTGTGCAAAAAAAAAAAAAAAGGTTCAATCAATCAATTTCAACTTCTCTCAGGGAAAAAAAAAGATCTTGCAAAGTTGGAATTGATTGATTGAACTTTTTAGTCCCACCCAGTCTGCCGTTACCACTGCAGCCACGCCCACCCAATGGGCCACACCCACCCGGCACCCGACGATACATAAGTGGGTTTTGGGTTGCAGTTTGGGCACTCAGTCTCTAAAAGGTTTGCCATCACTGGCCTATAGTTTAAGGCTGTGCTGTATCTTCATGGCTGTTCTGATAATATCATAAGCCAATCGGCGATTCCCTTCAACTACCCATTAGATAGAACCAGGAAGAGGGTGCTGAATTTTGGATGTAAGAGTATGGACATAAGCCAGTGTTTCTTAACCTTGGCAAGGTGAAGATGTCTGGACTTCAATTCCCAGAATTCTCCATCTAGTATGGATGGCTGGGGAATTCTGGAAGTTGA
>NW_015386371.1:44337-81837 GCF_001527695.2 Protobothrops mucrosquamatus | reverse complement strand
TGAGCCAGTCAGGATCGAACTCCTGACAGTGGATAGCCTGCAATACTTCATTCTAACCACTACGCCATCACGGCTCTTGCATTAACAGAGGGATAGAATCAAGATCACGTGAAGTATTAATACCACTTTACAATGACTCTAGAAAGAGAACAGAGAAGAGCAACAAAGATGATTAGGGGACTGGAGGCTAAAGCATATAAGGAACGGCTGCTGGAATTGGGTATGTCTAGTTTAATGAAGAGAAGGACAAGGGGGGACATGATAGCAGTATTCCAATATCTCAGGGGTTGCCATAAAGAAGAGGGAGTCAAGCTATTCTCCAAAGCGCCTGAAGGCAGGACAAGAAGCAACGGGTGGAAACTAATCAAGGAGAGAAGCAACCTAGAACTAAGGAGAAACTTCCTGACAGTTAGAACAATTAACCAGTGGAACAACCTGCCTCCAGAAGCTGTGACTGCTCCAACACTGGAGGTTTTTAAGAAGAGACTGGACAGCCATTTGTCTGAAATGGTATAGGGTTTCCTGCCTGAGCAGGGGGTTGGAGCAGATGACCTCCAAGGTCCCTTCCAACTTTTATTATTATTATTATTATTATTATTATTATTATTATTATTATTATTATTATTATTATTATTATTATTATTATTATTATTATTATTATTATTACAACATCATGATGTACATTTTGACATCATACTTAGGAATAACCACCAATGGCTATACCTATTGGAAAATGGAAGCTTCCTTGTTCACAGCCACCCCAAGTGAAGAGCAAGAAACAGTGAGATTTAGGTTGGCCAAGAACATTAATAACCACAATTAGTGATTCACTGGATCTCATCCAGGTTATCTAGTTTATTATTTACAATTCCTTTCTCTTTCCCAATAGGTGGGTGTGATCAGCTGGGGTACATATGATCCATGTGTACGGAAGAGGAAAAACGACAATGGGGAAATGATACGAGAGGAGCCAAGCAAAGCATACAAACCACGAGATTTCTACATCAGCCTCTTTCAAGTGCAGGATTGGTTAAGAAAACATCTGGACAAGTCCTTGAGATTCATTCCCATGCAGTGAACTTCTAGTATTTGCTCTTAACCAGAACTTAGTACAGTATTTGCCCAGCCAGCAATCGCCATAATAATGATTAAAAATTACCTTGATGACATCTGGCAATTGAAATATTGATATTCACAGCAGAAGGATCCAAATTTGGTCCAAAGTTCCTTCCACAGACATTGCAAAAATGCCAATCAGCTGAAAATAAAATTAAGCCAGTGGTTTCTTTCACACCATACTGTATATTATGCACCCCTGCTTGTCTTCCAAGATCCTTCGATAATATTTATTCAAAAGTTAATCCTATTCCCCTGAAGCTTTCTAGTGTTGATTAAGACAATGGCTATTAAAAGCTTATTCCTTGTTCTTTCTCCCCTGTTTGTTATGACTTCTTACCGAGCATGGCAACAGGAATACTGTTAAATAAACTGTCAGTGGAGTAGCATATCTCATTTGACTCTTAATATATATTCTTGTGTGCCTAGATTGAATGTTTGTGCATAGTGCTATTAGTGGTTTCTTTCCACACGTTCTTTGCGTTATACATAGCATAATGTATTTCGTAGTTTGCAATCAGGCCTTTGTGTGAGAAAAGAAAGGTATCTGAGCAAACAGATGAATCAGGAATTCATGATAAGAGGCCATTAGAAATCCCCAGGAAGCAATAAGTAAGTCAAAGCACTTTTGAATGAGAGGAATCCTGTTTCCTGTTTCAAACAGGATGCTTTTGATTCGAAATATTGAAGTGCCCGGAATGGTTTGCTACCTCTATCCAAATTAGACTCTATGATGTCCATGGGAGGGGCAGGTCTTAGGACTGCGAGATTGTGGCTGCCATCTGAACTTGTTGGACACACACGTACACACACACAACATCTGAATGTCCTTGTTTAGTATCCTAATTACATTTTAAATCTGGACGTCATTTTAAAAAGCAACACAAAACAAAGAGAAAAGTGACCCAGAAAACCATAGTGCTCCGCTTAATCATTCCATGTCCCTGAATTTCTTTCTACAAATAAATGAATAACCCGATAGATCAGCGGTTCTCAACCTATGGGTCGCGACCCCATTTGGGGTGGATCGACCATTTCACAGGGGTCACCAAACAAGGCTGTCCGCCATTTTTTTTCCCCCTTTTCCGGCGGGTGCCTTACCTCCCTTGAGCTGGGCCAGCTGGTGGTCGGCCTGCTCCGTCTCTGCCACTTGCCAGCTACGCCTCGGCCGGCGCAGGGGGCGGAACCACGCATGCGCGGCACTCCCGTGAAGGGAAAGTCCTCGACTTACGATCGGTTGGGTAGTCCTTGACTTACGACCGGTTTAGTCCTTGACTTATGACCGGTTTAGTCCTCGACTTACGACCAGTTTAGTCCTCGAATTACGACCGGTTGGGGTCGCAGCATTAAAAAGGTTGAGAACCAATGCGATAGATGCATTATGGTTTTTTTTTTCATCCAGGATACAATCTTGGAGTAAGTGAAGAGGAGTGCATGTAGTTTCAGAAAGTTAAAGAAAAAAATGTTGGCTATGATTTTATAGTGCAGTGGTGGCGAACCTTTGGCACGCGTGCCAGAGGCGGCACTCAGAGCCCTCTCTGTGGGCACACAGGCCATGCCCTGGAGATGGCAACCGTCCCTCTTCAACCAGCCGCCCGCTAACTCGCCGAGGTCCTACATGGCCGGATGCATCCCAGCACCCATGCGCTTGCTGGCCTCTGTGTGCAGAGGTCGATGGTGTCAGGCAGCAGCCGCCCTGGCCTCTACTTGCCCTGTGACAATGGCACCCCCGCCCTGTCTCCCTTGCCTCGCCTCACCCCGCAGAGGAGGGACGCCTGTGAGGGCCGGGCAGGGTTGGGGGAGATCCAGGGGGGTCTCTGCCAGGTGGGGTGGTGGGTGGCAGGACCAGCCTCCTGCCCACCGCCCCACCTGCCAGAGACCCCCTGGACCTCCCCCAACCCTGCCCGGCCCCCACAGGCGTCCCTCCCCACAAGCAACATCGAAGTGATCACACCCACCTTGGCCACTCCCACCCAATCTGCCATGACCACCACAGCCACGCCCACCCAGTGGGCCATGCCCACCTGGCACCCGGTGATAAATAAGTGGGTTTTGGGTTGCAGTTTGGGCACTCGGTCTCTAAAAGGTTCGCCATCACTGTTATAGTGGCATGACACTCTAATAACCAATTTGAAATAATAGAAAATACCTGTAGCTCAGGGTTTTAGATTTTGGTAGTGGTTGGCTCTCCAAGCTTGTTTCAATTTAGTTTCTGAATGTTTCATTACCCGACTAGGTAACATCATCAGCAGGATTTTCTTGTCCTATTTTATTTATAAGCTAAGGAAAATTGGACAAGAAAATTCTGTTGCTGATGTTACCTAGTCTGGTAATGAAACGTTCCGAAACTACCTAGGAAGATTCTGGAAAAGATAATCAAGCAACGAATCAATGAACACCTAGAGGCAAACAAAGTCATAACCAAAAGCCAACATGGATTTGTCAAAAACAGATCATGCCAGACAAATCTTATTGCATTCTTTGATCAGGTGACAAAATTAGTGGACCAGAGGAATGCTGTGGATATAATTTATTTGAACTTCAGTAAGGAATTTGATAAAGTAGACTACAACCTACTACTTGATAAGATAGAAAAATGTGGGTTAGACAGCATCACTATCAGATGGATTTGTAGCTGGCTGACAGGCCGTACTCAGCGTGTGGTCCTCAATGGAACTGCATCTACATGGATGGAACTGTGCAGTGGGGTGCCCCAGGGCTCTGTTCTGGGCCCAGTGCTCTTCAACATCTTCATCAATGATTTGGATGAGGAGATAGACGGGGAACTCATCAAATTTGTAGATGACACCAACCTGGCAGGAATAGCCAACGCTCCAGAAGACAGGCTTAAGATACAGAAGGATCTGGACAGACTTGAACACTGGGCGCTATCTAACAAAATGAAATTCAGTGGTGAAAAAAGTAAGGTTCTACATTTAGGCAAGAAAAACCAAATGTACAGGTATAGTATAGGGGGTACCTTGCTCCATAGTAGCAACTGTGAGAGGGATCTCAGAGTCGTAGTGGACAATCACTTAAATATGAGCCAGCAGTGTGCTGCAGCTGCCAGAAAAGCCAACACAAAGCTAGGCTGCATTAACAGGGAGAGAATCAAGATGACGTGAAGTGTTAATACCACTTTACAATGCCTTGGTAAGGCCACACTTGGAATACTGCATCCAGTTTTGGTCACCATGATGTAAAAAAGATGTTGAGACTCTAGAAAGAGTACAGAGAAGAGCAACAAAGATGACTAGGGAACTGGAGGCTAAAACATATAAGGAACGGTTGCTGAAATTGGGTATGTCTAGTTTAATGAAGAGAAGGACAGGATAGCAGTGTTCCAATATCTCAGGGGCTGCCACAAAGAAGAGGGAGTCAAGCTATTCTCCAAAGCACCTGAAGGCAGGACAAGAAGCCACGGATGGAAACTCATCAAAGAGAGAAGCAACTTAGAACTAAGGAGAACTTTCCTGACAGTTAGAACTACTAATCAATGGAAAGGCTTGCCTCTAGAAGTTATGGATGCTTCAATACTGGAGGTTTTTAAGAAGACATTAGACAACCATTTGTCTGGAATGGTATAGATTCTCCTGCTTGAGCAGGGGTTTCGACGAAGACCTCCAAGATCTGCAACTCTTTTATTCCGTTACTAAATGAATGGCGGTGTGTAGAAGGCTACCTGTATAAAAAATGTAAATAAATGACTCGTGGTCACTGCCCCTTTCTCTCCTTTTTTTATATAAAACTGAAGGAAATGACAACTGAATATAAGTGGGTGTGCTTGCTGAAAAAAAAACCCAATGATTTAGAACCATCAGCCCTCCCACTCTTCAAACATGGACAGCAGCAGTTGGACTTGGGACCCAATAGAGCCAGGAGTATCAAGAAGAGGCACTGAGAAGAACTCACACCCTTGCCCCAAACAATGGATTTTTTTCTCTCTTCTTTTGAAGGATAGTAAAGTTATACATTCATCACATCACAGATAAAAATGATAAAAATACCAAGAAACAAATTCAGGTAACTTGTATAAATAAAAGCACGCGCACATACAAACGTATATACAACAATGGATTCTAGATAGGGTGTTTGGCCTGCCAGAAGTTGCCTAAAATAGTTCCATATAATGATCCTGGGCTTACTCAGAGTTAAAAGGGTTAGCTGGGAACACTTGAAATACTTAAAGCACATCTTAAAATTGGGACTGGTATTATCTTTTCAAACCTGGCAGACCGGGGTTTTTATTTATTTATGGATGGTGAAGAAAGTTAAAGACAACAATTTTAACAATCCAACCCAATACAACTGAGAACTCACCAATTCCAATTTATAAGAGGACAACATGACCAACCAAGTTGAATTAATCTATTGGCTCAAATGTCTGGCTCTGTGTTTCTTAACCTTGTCCACTTTGAGATGTATGGACTTCAACTCCCAGAATTCCCCAGACAGCCATGCTGAATGTACCAAAGGGTTAGGTTTTGCATTGATGCTCTGTCTTTCTTCTGATTTTGAGGCTTTCTCCTTTCCTACCCCACCAGTCCTTACCAGTCCCACTACAAGTTGGATTAAAAAACAACAACCAAATGTTTCTACATCTTTATGGAGAATAGGATTGAACAGAAGGAATTATGACGACCAGTATGGAACCACTTATTTAGCAACACTTTGAGATATAGTCATTAGCTGGAGTAACAGAATAACAGAATAACAGAGTCGGAGGGGACCTTGGAGGTTTTCTAGTCCAGCATTCCCTAATCTTTCCAGGTTGGCATGCGGAGAGGGGGGAAGAGGGGATGGTTTTATGTGAGGGACAGGCACGCATACAGCTTCATTTGTGTGGCCACGAATAGGGCTGGGAGCTCCGGTGCCCACCGCTTGCGCAAGTGGGGCTGTGCACGCCTGCCCACCACTAACGCAGCCCAGTTTTGAATAGGCCATGGCCCAGTAGTGGGCCGTGGTCCACAGGTTGGGGACCCCTGTTCTAATCCAAGGCCCTGCTCAAGCAGGAGACCCTATACCAGTGGTGGCGAACCTATGGCACGCGTGCCAGAGGGGACACTCAGAGCCCTCTCTGTGGGCACGCGCACCATCGCCCCAGCACAGAGTTCGCCAGAGTAGCGAGCAAGTGCCGTTTGGAAGCATTTGAAAGCGACAGGGCAGTGAGCGAGCAAGCGAGCGAGTGAAAAGGTGGCGTTTGGAAGCGTTTGGAAGTGACAGGGCAGTAAGTGAGAGAGTGAGTGAGCAAGCAGCATTTAGAAGCATTTGGAAGCGAGGGGGCAGTGAGCAAGTAAAAAAGTGGTGTTTGGAAGCGTTTGGAAGCAACGGGGCAGTGAGCGAACGAGCAAGTGGCGTTTGGAAGCTATGGGGCAGTGAGTGAGTGAATGAGCAAGTGGCGTTTGGAAGCATTTGGAAATGACGGGGCAGTGAGAGAGTGAGCGAGCAAGTGGCGTTTGGAAGTGACGGGGCGGTCCAAATCTAAAAATGCATTTAGAAAATTTTACAACATTTGCAGACAATCCTACAAGCTATCAGGAAGGAATTTTCTACCATTGTAGCAGCTGCAAAGGTGGATTTTAGCAACAGATTTTTACAGTTCCGCAAGATGGAGACAACCCTGTGTTTTCTTACTTCTCCAGATAAAGCCAGATTTGAAGAACTTTATCTTTCCTGCTTACACTGGTTAGATTTAGGAAATCTGGAAATGGAGCTATTGGAATTTCAAGAAAGCTCTATCTGGGGAAATTAATTCTATGAACTGCGTGAAACACTTGAGAAGATAGAAGGGATGACAAAGGACAGCACAGTTAGTTCTGAAAATGAAATCCTTAAAATGAAATCTTTGTTAAAGAAACAAAACATCAAGTCATTCAGTTCCATTGTATTATACATCAAGAAGCTCTTTGTGCCAGGGAAAGCAGCAAAAACTTTGACAATGTCCTCAAAGATGTCGCAAAAATGATGAATTACATCATGGCTCGTGCTCTGAATTTACGAAAGTTGCAAGCAATTCTTCAGGAGGTTCAGGCACAGTGTAATTGTTTACTTATGTACAATTATGTCCAGTGGCTGAGCAGAGGACGAGAAAGATTTGTAGCCTGCTTGGATGAAATTAGGCTGTTAATGAATGAAAAAGGGCAGGAATATCCACAGCTCACTGATACGGCCTGGCTTACCAACCTCATGTTTTTTTTACAGATTTTACAATACACTTCAATGTACTGAACAAACAACTACAAGGTGGAGGGAAAACAGCCGAAAGGATGTTTTGTGATATTAAAACATTTGTGAGAAAACTGCTGGTTTTTGAAAGAGACCTTGAAAGTGGGCAGCTGAAATATTTTCCAAAAACTAAAAATGCATTTAGAAAATTCTACATTTGCAGACAATCCTACAAGCCGTCAGGAAATCTACAAAGAATTTTCTAGCATTTTAGCAGCTGCAAAGGTGAATTTTGTAACAGATTTTTACAGTTCCGTAAGATAGAGACAACCCTGATTTTTCTTACTTCTCCAGGTAAAGCCAAATTTGAAGAACTTGATCTTTCCTGCTTACACTCGTTAGATTTAGGAAATCTAGAAATGAAGCTATTAGAATTTCAAGAAAGCTCTATCTGCAAAAATAAATTCTATGACACTTGAGAAGATAAAAGGGTTGACAAAGGACAGCACAGTTAGTTCTGAAAATGAAATCCTTAAAGTGTGGAATTCTTTGCCAAATAATTTTAAGTGAGTGAAAGCATTTGAGATTGCTTTCCTTACTTTGTTTGAATCATCTTATGCTTGTGAGCAGCTGTTTTCAGCTTTGAATTGTATCAAATCTGACACCAGAAACAGACTAACGGATGACCTGATTGCTGCATGTGTTGCTCTCAAACGTACAAAGTATCAGCCAAGGTTAGACAAATTATCAGCATGCATACAATAGCAAAAATCACATTAATTGTTCAAAAGCATGCCAACTGCAAACTTTTACCTTTCAATAAAAAGTTGTTTGTATCATTGAAAGCTCTGTTGTTGTGTTTTTCTTTTAAGACAAAAATGTTAATGTATGAGTTGTTTTTTCTAAACTAAAACCTCAGTATTCAGGTTAAATTGCCATGTTGGCACTTTGCGATAAATAAGTGGGTTTTGGGTTGACGTTTGGGCACTTGGTCTCTAAAAGGTTCGCCATCACTGACCTATACCATTTCAGACAAATGGTGATAATAATAATAATAATAATAATAATAATGATGATAATAATAATAATAATAATAATAATAATAATAATAATAATAATAATAATAATAATAATAATAATAATAATAAAGTTGGAAGGGACTTTGGAGGTCATCGAGTCCAACCCCCTGCTCAGGCACAAACCCTACACCATTTCAGACAAATGGCTGTCCAGTCTCTTCTTAAAAACTTCCAGTGTTGGCGCATTCACTGCTTCTGGAGGCAGGTTGTTCCACTGGTTAATTGTTCTAACTGTCAGGAAGTTCCTCCTTAGTTCTAGGTTGCTTCTCTCCTTGATTAGTTTCCACCCGTTGCCTCTTGTCCTGCCGTCAGGCGCTTTGGAGAATAGCTTGACTCCCTCTTCTTTGTGGCAGCCCCTGAGATACTGGAACACTGCTATCCTGTCCCCCCTCGTCCTTCTCTTCGTTAAACTAGACATACCCAGTTCCAGCAACCGTTCCTTATATGTTTTAGCCTCCAGTCCCCTAATCATCTTTGTTGCTCTTCTCTGTACTCTTTCTAGAGTCTCAGCATCTTTTTTACATCGTGGTGACCAAAACTGGATGCAGTATTCCAAGTGTGGCCTTACCAAGGCATTGTAAAGTGGTATTAATACTTCGCGTGATCTTGATTCTATCCCTCTGTTAATGCAGCCCAGCACTGTGTTGGCTTTTTCGGCAGCTGCAACACAGTGCTGGCTTGTCCAATCTCTTCACAATGTTGCCATGAAACTCTGTGTTTCGCATTGTTTTGAAGGGCTGGTTCAGACCATGTGTGTCTCCTTGCTTTCGTTTGCACTGCCTACTCCCAGGCAATCCTGAGATCAATTATCCTGAGTCTAAATCAATTAGACTTCATATTGTGCTCATAGTCCATGCTGATAAAGTCTTTAGAAATTATGTTTAATTATCACATGCCAAAAAACTGCTATTTGTATTATAGTTTGGCTTGATAAATAGTGGGACACTAGTGGGAAGAGCAAACAAGGAGGGCGGGGGGTGATGAGTAAGAACCATGGACCTGGGCTCCAGCAAAGACCCATTGCTTAGCAATAGCTGGGACCTGATACACTGCAGTAATCCTCTGGCATAATTCAGATTGTGAAACTTTCCTTTGTAATATTAAATCTGGGGATTTCCCAGTTGATCTTTCCTCCTTTCCTGCTTCCCAGATTCAGCTTTGCCCGATTTCATTCCCAAAACCTTGGGAATTCCTGTCCACCTGCAGACCAAGGTCTTCTGGCCTCACCCGTCTCCCCCCCGACTCTAGAATTGCTTAATGGACTGTGTTATTTCCCAAAACTCAGCTGCTTTTGTCGGGGTGGGGTCAGCCAACGACACGTTTGGAGGGAGGAAAACCAACATTTCATAAGCAGCTGCCCCGCACGGCTGCTGTCAGTACCAAAATAGCAGCAGAGAAACTGAAAGGCGGACGGGAAAGAGAGGCAGGAATGGAGAGGGCTCATCTGCTCCTTTACATCGCCAGTGTCCTTGGGGCACTTGGCACAGGTAAGCTAAAAAAATCCAGAAACAACTAGTGAGTTTCCTCCAAGTGCCCAGAGCAAGGTTGGGCTTGGAGGAAGCTAATGGCTCTTGAAGCCTGAAACTTCTCAGACTTTTATTCTGCTGAAAATGATGCCCACAAGGGTGTAGGAGAAGGGTTGTCACATGAAAATAATGATGTTTTTTAAAGGTTTGTTGTTGTTTTTTCCAGTTCCCCTGTTGGAACTCTTTGCTAGTGAATATTTGCTGCTTTCTCCTTTTCGCCAGTCTTTGCTACCTGTATTTTGCATAACTGCTCTTTTTGACATCTGCAAAACAAGGGATTGATTGTCTATTTAATTTTAGCAGCTAAAGCTATTAACTGCCCAGCATAAGGAAACTCTAGATCAGAGGTCCCCAACCTTTTGGGCACCAGGGACCGGTTCCATGGAGAGAGTTTTTCCATGGACTGGAGGGTGTGTAGTTTTGTGTGCTGCCTGCATCCCGTGGATGGGGCTTTGCTTGTTTGTGCGGGCCGGTTGCTGGCATGCTGCAGCCCGGTACTGGTCCACGGACCGGGGGGGTGGGTTGGGGACCCCTGCTCTAGATAATATTGCAACTGTGTTGTGGATTAACAAGGCCCCTTCATTTGCTATGCTAAAAAAATAAATAAATCACAACGTTAGAATAATGAAACTTCAGAGGGAGGAACCACAGTTCTATCAAATTTGGACGAATTTAACAGTTTATCTCAATAGCAATAGTCCACAATATGGCAACATTTTATGCAGGGTAAATTTGTGTGTGTAAACTGTGATTTTTTTTAGCAGAGATTTTGTAACTTTCTATGTTTTTTTCACTGTGATCTTGGATTTAATCATAGTTTAATCATAATCATGTTAATCATAGTTCAATAAAAATTTCTAGCTGCTTTTTGACATGCAAAAATATTGGATGGAGGACTTACAATGGTTCTTCAATAAGAGGCAGGTTTTAAGAACCAACATTCAGTGATGTAGGCAGCCTTATAGACAGTCACTTATCTGAGATGGTATAGGTTCTCCTGCTTGAGCAGGGGGCTGGACTAGAAGACCTCCAGGGTCCCTTCCAGCTCTATTCTATTCTAACTTATATGACAATGTCTGTACTTTATATGCAATGCTTATGAAAAACAATCAAGAGATTGTTACACAGAATTTTTGGCATTTGGAGTCTAAGAGAGGAGAAAGCTTTCAAAACGAATTTTGAGTTTTGAAATCAAACATTATCATTTCCTTTCTGAATTGCACATTTGAAAAGCCAGAAATGGGCAAAGGTCTGTTTCAAAATCTGTTGAAATGCCTTGGATGTTTTTCAAAATCATTTAAGTGTAAAAAATTGTGAATGCAATGTATCTTTTTGTTTATGAATCCTTTACACTTTAATGCATAGACAATAGGTTTCATTTTATTCTTACAAGGAAGTTTTCAGCATATTTTAAGGCATTTGTCATTTATAAAGCACGGTGTGATCACCTGGGTTTTTCCCTTTTTCCAGTGTATGAAAAGCTATATACGGGCAAAGGCTTACATTTCATTTATTTAACTAATCTTATTTGTTTATTTAATGTATACCCATCTCAAACACGTGATTCTGGGTGGCTAGCAATCTTTAGAAACAAAATAACAACCATTATAGTCCTTCTTAAAAATAATTGCATGGGAAAAGCATAATCTCAGAAAGAGAAGTTTATAAGCCTAGCACTTTTCCTGATTTATGCGAAGATTTATTTACTGGCTTCCGCATTTTAACTGCAGCTTACACAAGGCTAAGCATATCTAAGTAAGAATTAAACTGAGATTTACCACAAAGATAAAGATAAAAGGCTGACTAAGACTTCCATCCTTCCGAGGTCGGTAAAATGAGAACCCAGACTGTTGGGGGCAATATGCTGACTCTGTAAAACCGCTTAGATAGGGGCCAGGGCTGTAAAGCACCGTGAAGCGGTATATAAATCTAAGCGCTACTGCTATTGCTAAAAAGCAGAGTGG
The DNA here is from genome assembly GCF_001527695.2 of Protobothrops mucrosquamatus. Taxonomy (NCBI): domain Eukaryota; kingdom Metazoa; phylum Chordata; class Lepidosauria; order Squamata; family Viperidae; genus Protobothrops; species Protobothrops mucrosquamatus. The sequence goes on along the minus strand of NW_015386371.1, from coordinate 69,987 downwards.
TTGTGTTCTCTTTCTTAAAGTACTTGGTTTGCTTTTTGCAAGATTGTAATCAGTTTTTCAGGCCATTTATAATGGTTTTTGTTTGTTTGGTCTGCTTCTGTCAGAAATAAGACGGCCTAAGGCCTAGAAAGTTTTTGGCTATTGGTTTGAGGCTTACGGGACTTTCAGAAACAATCCTTCCTAAACAAACTGGATTAGCTATTAGACTAAGTACACTAAATTGCAGGATTATTGACAGACCTAGACATTTCCCAATAGGAAGAATTTGTCGCTATTACACCATCCCTTTTTATAAATGTGTGCACCCTTGCACACATGCAAAAGATAAACCAATTGTCTCTCAGAGGTGTGTAATCCCTAGCTTACCAAATATTGCAGGACTTCATTTCTCAGCAACCTCCAGTATACATGGCTAACGGGGAGGGATGCTGGGAGTTTAAGTCAACCACACCCAAAGGGCTAGATGCCTTCTCTGTAAAGCAGAATTTCTCAGTCTTGGCAGCTTCAAGATGTGTGGACTTCAACTCCCAGAATTCCCTAGTCAGCATGGGGCATTGTGGGAGTTGATCTCTACACATGTTAAAGCTGCCAGGGTTAAAAACTGCTGTTCTAAAGGGACATAGTTGCTCACGAAGGACCCCTCCCCATAATGCATTTTGCTAAAAGCCCACACTCTCTATTACACACATTGCCGGACTGGGGGGGGGGAAACCACAGCTGCCATCTTGACTTTTTTGACCCCATCCCCTATGTTTTATTTCCAAGGCCAAATGCCTTGCATTTCCTTGTATTCTAGTAAACTTCAGCAGACCTTTGTGATTTTGGATTGCCAGTGAGAAGGGAGAGAATCTTGCCTCGTGGACTACAGTAGTCCTCGACTTACAACAGTTCATTTAGTGACTGTTCAAAGTTACAATGGCACTGAAAAAAAGTGATGTATGACAATTTTTCAGACTTACGACCATTGCAGCATCCCCATGATGACGTGATCAAAATTCAGGGACTTGGCAACTGACTCATATTTGTGACGGTTGCAGTGTCCTAGGGTCCTGTGAGCACCCTTTGTGGCCTTCTGACAAGGGAAGCCAGATTCACTTAACAACCTTGTCACCAACTTAACAACTGCAATGATTCACTTAATAAGTGTGGCAAGAAAGGTCGACAAATGGGGGCAAAACTCATTTAACAACTGTCTTGCTTAGCCACAGGATGTCAACGCTGCTAACATCGGATGTTCTTGCTTTGACAACAGATGGAAATGCAGCCATTTTTCTCTATTGCTTTTAGAGTTAGTTGATGCTGGGAAGGGGAATGTGGATGAGAGTCCAGCTAGTCATAACAATAATAATTCAGCCGTGGGAACCCAAGGTCATTGGGCCCAGAATTGATAGAGTTTTGGCGGGCTGGAGAGCTGGGGAGAAAGCCTGCGCTTCAAGCTAATTGGGGAATGTGATTTATGACTGTTAATTAGAGGAGGGAATTGCGCTTTGCTACTTTGTGCCAGGGGAGGGAATTTAGTTTTTGGTTTCGACTACGTAGTGCCGATATTTTGTTTCTCGAATAAAAGATTCTTCAAGGTAAACAATGCCTCAGAGTTCTTTTGAAGAGTTTCATCTGTTGGAACCATGATACAGAAATTTTGGGTTCAATTGTAGTTGTAAGCCGAGGACTGCCCTATGCATCCCACAGCCAAAGGAAAAGGGTGGCCCCATCTTTCTTTCTGCAAAGATGGGGTCCTGATGCAGCTTTCAAAATGTGGGGTTATAGAATATGACTAATTTCAGATTTTGGAAGTGGGGGGGGGGTTCAAATGCAAACTAAGCCCACCCTTCCCCGATACAGCTCTACACAAAGGAATAGGGAGACTAATTCCCAGCTTCCCAAACCAGTGTGACTCCAGATTGCCTTAGTACTGCACTGCCTGAGGTAAAATGGCCTGGGTTACTTCTCCTTTCATACCCCCTTTTTTTTTAAATGGGGAATTGTATTAAGGCAAGATAGTTTCAGAGCTTGACCTAAAAAAAAAATGAGCTCCTTGGACTTCAGGGAAAAGGAAAGGGGAAAAGGAGTTCATTGAATCAAGATGTCCTTAACTTTAAGTTTTAATTTATTCAGGTTTTACTGTAAATGTATTTTTTATGTCTTTAAGCCACTTATGGCTTATGTCTTTAAGTTACTTATGGTAAGATGGGTGGCCAATAAAATTTATTTATTTATAAACAAACAAACAAACAAACAAACAAACAAACAAACAAACAAACAAATAAATAAATAAATAAATAAATAACTTAGGGTAAATACATTCAGTACAGGTAGTCCTCAACTTGCAACCTTTTGTGGTTCGAAGTTACAACAGCACTGAAAAAAGTGTCTGATGACCGTTTTTCGCACTTAAGACCGTTGCACCACCTCCATGGTCACGTGATTATAATTTGGATGGATGGCACCGGCTCATATTTATGACGGTCACAATGTCCCACAGTCATGTGATCATCTTTTGTGAACTTCTGACAAGCAAAGTCAATGGAGAAGCCAGATTCACTTAACAACTGGGTTACTAACTTAACCACTGCAGGGCTTCGCTTAACACCTGTGGCAAGATAGGTCGTAAAATGGGGCAACACTCACTTAACAGAAAGCTTAGTGACAGAAATTTTGATCTCAGTTGTGGTCGAGGACTACCTATATATAACACCACAGTCCTCAGATCTTGAGTAATATTTTACTCAACCCTGAGTTAAGGTTTGCTTTTCAAAATAAGCTCTGAGGCTAGCTTTCACCTCAGGTAACAGCCCCAGCTCACAGCAGTTTTCGAACAACGAAAATAACGTGAAAATCCTCTCCTACAATGGGTCATTACAAGGGGGGAGGACAAAACCTCAAATCCCTGGCCTAGCTCCTGATGTCACCTAGAGGGAGGCAAAAAAGTCAAGATGGAAGCCACAGCCAAACAATCAAACTCTACCTCTTTTGCAATGCAAGTAAAAAAAAAATAGCAGGATTGAGGCTGCCATCTTGATTTCCTGCCTGTGCGTTGCAAGGGAAAGCTAAAGGAAGGTATCTCCTCTATAAGGCAGTCCTCACTTAGGGACTATCTGAGGTTACAATGTACCTCCCCAAAAGTACCTAGGACCCAGTTCTGAAGTTCCAACGGTCACAGCCCCACGTAGTCAATTTATCACATTTTGGATACTTGGCAACCAGCTCAAATTTACGGCCATTGGCAGCTTCCTGGGGTGATGTGACTGCAGTTTTTGACATTTTTTGCCATTTTCCATCATTTACTTCCCGTTTCCAGCAAAAAAACAGCCATTGAAGACAGGTTTGCGTAACAACTGTCGCATACACTTTACAACCGCCACCAGAAAGATTGTCAAATCTGACACAGTTAAGTGGTGATCTGCCACATCTTACAACCATAATTCCACGCTCAATTTCAGTCACAGGTTGAGGGCTACCTGTACACCTTGACCTGAAAACTTTTACACATTTGGCTGCGCCCACATAACACACTGAGGTTATGGGGATGGACCATTTTTTCCCCCTTAACCAAATTACTGGATTAAAACCCTGCCCATGGCTTCCATCATGTGGTTGCATCGCCATCTTGACTTTTTTGACTCCTCAGGAGCCCGATTGAAGGCTTATCATTGCGTTTAGCTGGAATTTGAAACAAAGGCTTGTTGTTGACTCCAAATTCTGATTCCTGAGGACAGAAAAACAGTTTCTGCCCCTCTGACTCAAATGCTAAGATTCAAGGACACGGTTCTTGATAAGCTAGGTTTATGACAGATACTTGGAAATCTATAATTAAAGCGGAAAGCCAGCAATTACCAACTAGTTGCCTGAAGCCATCTATATAGCATTCCTGAGGTTCAAAACTTAGGCCAGTGTTTCTCAACCTTAGCCATTTTAAGATGTGTGGACTTCAACTCCCAGAAATCCTCAGCTGGGGAATTCTGGGAGTTGAAGTCCACACGTCTTAAAATGGCTAAGTCTGAGAAACACTGCCTTAGGGATCTTCCCCCCCACCCACCCCAGTGACCCAAAAGGAAGCTAAGCTATTCTCTCTCTCTCTCTCTCTCTCTCTCTCTCTCTCTCTCTCTCTCTCTCTCTCTCTCTCTCTCTCTCTCTCTCTCTCTCTCTCTCTCTCTCTCACACACACACACACACACACACACACATTCGCCTTTTGAAAAAGCACCTTTGAGACAATTACAATCATGTTACTAACTTAACAGCTGCAGTGATTCACTTAACAACTGTGGCAAGAAATGGGACAAAACTCACCTAACTTACTTAACAACTGTCTCGCTTAGCAGCAGACATTTTGGGCTCAATTGTGGTCGTAAGTCAAGTGTTATCTGTATAGGCTCTGGTCCTGCCTTAGGCCTGAAGTCAGAACTGGGAGACTTTGGGCCAGTCCCTTCCCCCACTTCTAGGGAAAATCATTTCTGAAAAACATTGCCAAGAAAACCACATGGACTTTTCCCTGTAGTTGCTGGGAGTCAAGACTGACTTGCAGTCATCAAAAGCAAAATTAAAACTCATATAGCCTAAAGGTTGGCTATTCAGGATCTGGAATGGTGTTTTTCCAACCATCAACTTTAGCTTCATTCCACACATCTTAAATTAAATACTGCATCCAGTTTTGATCATCACGTTACAAAAAAAGATGTCGAGACTTTGGAAAAAGTGCAAAGAAGAGCAACTAAGATGATTAAAGACCTGGAGACAAAAACGTTGCAGGATTTGGGTTTGGCTAGTCTAGAGAAAAGAAGGACTAGGGGGACATGATAGCAGTATTCCAGTACTGGAGAGGTTGCCACAAAGAGCAGGGGGTCAATTTATTTTCCAAAGGACCAGAAGGCAAGACAAGAAGCAATGGATGGAAACTAATCAAGGAGAGAAGCAACCTGGAATTAAGGGAAAACTTCCTGACAGTGAGGACAATTAACCAGTGGAACAGCTTTGCCTTCAGAAGTTGTGGATGCTTCATCACTGGAGGTTTTTAAAGAGAGACTGGACAGCCACCTGTATAGGATCCCCGGCTTGAGCAGTGGACTGGACTAGAACAGGGCTTTTCAACCTTTTCACCCACTGTACCACTCTTAGGATATGGCAACATCCGAGTACCACCAGTCGCCTAGCAAGGTGTCAAAAACTTGATGACCAAAAAAAAAAAAAAGGGAGAAAAGTGATGAAGTACAGGTAGTCCTTGACTTACAACAGTTCGCTTAATTACTGTTTGAAGTTACAACGGCAATGAAAAAAGTGCCCCCCAAGCCACAGCCGAGCAAGACACCTGCCTGCCCACCCGGCGGCGGTCTTCCTCCTGTCCGAGGTTTTCATTGTTGTGAGCATTTCTGTTGGGGATTGGCAGCAGGGGTAGGGTGGGGGAGTGTTTGGTTTTTATTCCCCCCGTCTGCTGGGTGGTTGCAGCAGGTTTTGGTCACTTCACATGACCCTGGGACACTGTGACCGTCATAAATATGAATCAGTTGCCAAGCATCTGAATGTAAATCACAAGACCCTGGAGATGCTGCAACATTCCGGCTGATCGGCGCTTCTTCTGGGCTCAGCAGAAGCGCCAGGATCAGCGCCGAGCTTCAGCTGGAGCCTGGCGCTGATCCTGGCGCTTCCGCTGAGCCCTGACAACCCCGAAGAAGCATTGATCCTGCCACTTCTGCTGAGCCCTGACAGCCCTGCAGCTCCAGCCATCTCTCGCTCAGGCTTGTGCAGTGCTGCCACCGATTCAGCTCTTTCCCCTCCCCCGCTACCACTTTTCTAGGATGGTCGCGTACCACTTGCCAGGTGCCAATGTACCACAGGTGGTACCCGTACCATTGGTTGAAAAGCCCTGGACTAGAAGACCTCCAAGGTCTCTTCCAGCTCTATTCTGATTGACTGAAAGTTGGCAAGGTTGAGAAACGCTGACTTAGAAAACAGGTTAACACTGGAATCCTTTTAATGTTTTCTTGTGCTTCTTCCCATCAGATGTCGTGGATGCTCGCTGTAATTTGATGAAGCCATACGAAATTATAGGAGGCAAAACAGTAGTGCTGGAGAACGACACATTGCTTCAGTATATATGCCCAGATGGCCAATATCCATACCCTACCGAGTACCGGAAATGCGAGCAGGGCGGGTACTGGAGCACTATGAGAAATAAAGAGGACAGGGTCATCTCCCAGGCGAGGTGCCAAGGTATAATTTAAATTTTAAAAAAGAGAGCCTGCCTTTCAGCTGGCCATGAAAGCAATGACACAGTGAGGGGATGTCGTGTTCTGGAGCTCGTACTTTTAGGTCCTCTTTTGATTTCATGGGGGACTCATAGCTTTGCTGGCATCCAAATGTGTTTCAGCTCCATCTGAAACCTTCCTGCTCGTCTTCTGCTACCAGGGATGCTGAGCATTTACTCCAAAGATGAGACCTAACGGTTTTACTATTAAAAAAATTGGTATCATCTTATCTTAGAAGTCTTTCTTCCTCATTGAATTGGGGTTGACATCAAAGAAAATACTAGATATATAAATTGGACGGTCTATATTGCCAACCCTATTCTACCTCCACAACAAGGTCAGAACATGTGTGGTCCTTTAAAAACTATCATCAGTGACTCTCTTTAACCATGGGATTGGGATAAGTCAGGGGCCTTCAAACTTGGCCCTTTTATGACTTGTGGACTTCAATTCTGGGAGTTGAAGTCCACAAGTCATAAAAGGGACAAGTTTGAAGACCCCTGGGATAAGTGAATATAAGTGGCTGCTTGGTTGTGTGTTGAGGTGCCACTAGTGCAGGGGTCTTCAAACTTGGCCCTGGCTGAGGAATTCTGGGAGTTGAAGTCCACAAGTCATAAAAGGGCCAAGTTTGAAGACCCCTGCACTAGTGACATTACAGCCAGAAAGATGCTCTTCATTTATTATCTGTCAGTCTATTTCTGAACACAGCTTAGCGTGAACAGAAAGGGAGTGGTGCCCCAACATTGAAAGAAGCAGTGGAATGTTTTTCCCAAAAGTACTTTTTTCAAAAGGCAACTAGACTTTTTGGGGTTTTTTTCCTTGAAAACATTTTGCTTCTCATTCAAGAAGCTTCTTCAGCTCTTGGATGAGAAGTGAAACATTTTCAAGGGAAAAAACCCCAAAAAGTCCAGTTGTTTTTTGAGATTGAGAATCTCCATGGCCATTTATTTAGTGGTGTGTTTATTTCTCAAGAGGTAATCCTTTGGTCCAACCATTCTGGACAAGTTCTGACCCATCTCAAGTTATCCCTTCGGAGGGAAGGTGACAAAGATGGTGGTAGGGTGTCAACTACAGAAGATCTTGAATGAAGCGTATTATCTACATTCCTCTCAATCTGGGTTAAGGCGACTACATGGGTTGTTCTTATGGATGACCAGCAATGTGGGCTGGATGGAGGAAGTACAATCCTCCTTGTCCTGCTGGTTCTCTCAGCAACACAGAAAGTCTGAAATTCTGTTATAAGGTGTTACAGGTGTTGTTTTTACCTCATACGCCGGTTCCAGTTAGGGGAGCTGGACAACACCTCTGCACAATTTCATATGCTGAATATTGAAATAGCTCAAGAAAGAGAGGAGAGGATTAATTTGTTGAGGTGGGATGAGTTAGAGAATATAACCTTGAAGTACTCAATCCTGCTTACTGATAACGTATTATTCTTTTCAGATATCCGCTGCCCCAGGATTGCAGAATTTGAAAATGGTTACTTTGAGCCCCCGCAGCCATATTACAATATAAGCCAGAACATCACATTTACTTGCTATGGAGGATACAGCATGAAGGGGTCTGAAGTCCGCTTCTGCCTTCCCAATGGGAAATGGAGTGGAAAAACAACCATTTGTGATGATGGAAGTGAGTGTGAAAATTAATTGCTATTCAGACTTCCTTTCCTTTTCTGTCTTCGAAAACACAACATCAGTTTTTATCTTCCATCATCTAAACCAGTGATGGCGAAACTTTTAGAGACCGAGTGCCCAAAAACTGGCCACACCCCTGCTTCACCCCCTGCCTCGCCCCTACCCCGTCTGCCCGCAGGGCCACTCATCGCCTCCAGGGCCTGCCGCAGATCGCCCAGGCAGCCCAGCAGTGCCATGGCGGCCACGCCCTCTGCCTGCGGCCCGCAGCATCAACTGTGCGAGATGGGGCATGAGGGCAGAGTCTTATCTACGCTGCCTGGCTGCCATGTCCTTGGCTGCGCTGCTCCACATGGGCCACACTCGGGGGTGACTCTCCTCCAGGGGGGATGCTGGTGAGGAGGAGGTCGTGGGGGGAAGCAAGGCTGGGGCAAAGGCACGTGTGCCCACAGAGAGGGCTCCGAGTGCCGCCTCTGGCACCCGTGCCATAGGTTCGCCGCCACTGCCCTAACACTGCCCTTTTCTGGAGAGCTTTGACATTGTTCCTGGCATCTGTTGGTGCCACTCGCCCACCTTAGGAGTCACAGCCCTGAGTGCCCCTATTGCCACTGAGACCACTTTGGTCTTTACTTTCCACACCCTTTCTTTATTATAGAGTACATTATAGTATGCATGTATATGTATAATTTTGTTAAAGCCTTTAAAACAGAAGTTAAAAATTAATGCAAACTAATACATAGAACAGTGGTTCTCAACCTTTTTAATGCCACGACCCCAACCGGTCGTAAGTCGAGGACTAAACCGGTCGTAAGTCGAGGACTAAACCGGTCGTAAGTCGAGGACTAAACCGGTCATAAGTCGAGGACTACCCAACCGGTCGTAAGTCGAGGAATTTCCCTGCCCAGGAGCGCTGCGCATGCGTGGTTCCGCCCCCTGTGCCGGCCGAGGCGTAGCTGGCAAGCGGCAGAGACGGAGCAGGCCGACCACCAGCTGGCCCAGCCCAAGGGAGGTAAGGCACCCGCCGGAAAAGGGGAAAAAATGGCAGACAAAAAAAATGGCGGACAAAAAAAATGGCGGACAGCCTTGCTTGGCGACCCCCGTGAAATGGTCGATCGACCCCAAATGGGGTCCCGACCCACAGGTTGAGAACCACTGACATAGAACAAAAGAGAAAAGAAAGAATGCAGATAGAAAGGGGAAAGTGCCAGAAAAAAAGTTAAAGAAAAATAGATACAAAGCAGTGGTTTCTGATATTCTTCATAGCAGTTATACGTGCAATTGTATTTTAACCTCTCTCTCTAAAGTTACGTCCTAATACTCTTCTTTCTATATTTCAACCTGTCTAATCATCACCATAAATTACAAGTTGTTTTTTTTCATTTTCACGCAAAAAGTCCACAAGAGTTTTCTAGTCTCTGAAAAATGTTGCCTTATTGGCAAGATAGGCGGTATATAAATTTAATACATAAATAGAATAAAAATTGTAAATAGTGTCTTTCTCTAAAAAGTTAGTTTATCCATCTCAGCAAGCTTTGTCAATTTCATCAACCATTCCTCCATAACAGATAGAGTTGAATCTTTCCATCTCTGCATACAATAATCTCACTGCAGGAATCATATACTGAAATAATCTTTCAAGGCTCTTTTCTAAATATTTATCCATTAGTCCAAAAAGGAAAAAGTTCTTTCAATTTTAATCTTTAAAATCCTCTGTATCAAAGTGTGTATTTGAATCCAAGGTTTTTTTTTAGCTTTTTTACATGTCTACCAAGTATGATATTATGACCATGTTGTTCACATTTCCAACATAAAATTTGAAGCAACTTTATACAGTATATTCTGGATAATTTATCTAGTGTCATGTACCAATGATACATTATTTTATAGAAATGCTGTTTCAGGTGAACACACAATGTAAATTTCAACCCTTTTAACCACATGTATTCCCATTGATCCATTTGTATATTAAACCAAAATTCTTTATCCACTTTATCATACATTATTTAACTTTCTCTGTTTTTCCTCTGTTTCAAATTTAAATAGAAGTTTATACATTTTAGCATTAGCGTGCAATTATAATTCAAACTCTTTCTTACTTTGTTCCATATTGTAAGTATTTTCTATTCATGTTGAAGCTTTCTGTAACTGTAAATGGGAAAACCATTGACAAATATATCCTTGTGCTATTAATTGCTGTCTTGGTTTTAAGTTCAAATTCCCTTTGATGATTTTCCAATATTTCCTGGAATATCAGCCATTTGTCTTTTTCTGCAGTTTCTCTTCTATAATATAGTTCTTGAGCTGAGATCCATAAAAGTGTTTTCAGGCACATCCTGGGTTTATATCTGTTTCATACTGTATCCTCAGTATGGCATGTCTAATAAAATGAATTTTGAAATCTATATTAATTTTAACTTTATCATACCATAAATATCCATGCTATCCAAACTTCAGGTCTAAAAAAATCACTTGTGATTTTTGTGAAGTACAATTTCAAACCTGGTAAACCTCTTTTCTTTGCATCTTGTAACACTTTATATGTAACCTGTGGTGTTTTTTTTTTCCTTTGCCACATAAATTTAGATAATTTTTGTGCCATTATTCAAATGGTTCATCAATTATCAAACCAGGAATTGTCGGAAACAAAAACATCATTTTGGCAAAACATTTAATTTTTATTACCGAGGTTCTCCCCAACAATGACAATTTTAATTTCTCCCACCTTAACAAGTCCTTCTTAATTTAATTCCATGTCTTAATGAAATTATTATGAAAATAGCATACAATGCATATTGTCAGAGTAATACCCAAACATTTTACTTTTTCCTCAGTCTTAAATCTAGTACTCTCTGTAAGTTCTATTTGGTCTAATTTCATATTTTTTGTTGACATCTTCGTCTTCTGATTGTTAATCTTATAACCTGCTAACATACCAAGTCCTTTCATTTTCCCATTAATGTTTCTATTCCCTTTAACGGATCTTCCAAAATTAAAACCAAATGATTGCAAATGCCTCAATTTATATGTTTCTTTTTTAAAATTAACCCCCTCTTAATTCTCTCATCTTGTCTTCTCTCTCTGTTCATTACCTCAAGAACTAACATGAACAAGAGTAGAGAAAGATTCCCTTTTTGAATCCCACATTTTGCTTTAATTCGTAGCTTTTTGAGGAACGAAAGATATTTCATGTACGCATAATGTGTTTGTTGCTAACTGCATAGACTTCAAAGTGACTATTTATTAATGGTGTCCTCTCTTCTCCTACCTAGCTGGTCATTGCTCTAACCCCGGTATTCCAATTGGTGGTCGAAAAGAAGGCAATGAATATCGGGTAGAATATCGTGTCCGCTACACTTGTGAGCGTGGTCTCATTCTTGTGGGATCCAGTGAACGGATTTGCCAAGAATCAGGAAGCTGGAGTGGATCAGAACCACAGTGTCGGCGTGAGCAAAGGGGAAAGAATACCTAATGGGATGAATATTGGGGTTAAATATAGGTAGTCCTCGACTTACAACAGTTCATTTAGTGACCGTTCGAAGTGACAACGGCACAGAAAAGAAGTGACTTATGATTGTTTTTCACACTTACAACCATTGCAACATCCCCATGGTCATGCGATCAAAATCTGGATGCTTGGCAACTGGCTCATATTGATGACCATTGCCGTGTCCCAGGGTCACGTGATCCCCTTTTGCAACCTTCTGACAAGCAAAGTCAATGGGGAAGCCGGATTCGCATAACAACGGTGGCAAGAAAAGTCATAAAATGGAGCAAAACTCCCTTAACAAATCTCTCCCTTTAACAACAGAATTTTGGGGCTCAATTGTGGTTGTAAGTCGAGGACTATCTGTACTGAAAATGTGAACCCTGGGGTTGTGAGAGGAATTCTTGATTACAAAAGTTATTGTATAGGAATAACGCACCTTCATCATGGTTTGGTTTGGTTGCTGCATTCAGGGGTTATGTCAGGAGGCAAGCTTCGGATATAATGTTAGGTGACCTGACTTCTCTCTAGTTTTACTTGCTTTCCCATCCTCCTTGCAAAAGTTCTTCCTAGCCCTATTAAGGCATTTCTATTACACAACTGAGGGCCAGTTTGGTGTAGTGGGTAAGGCATCAGACTAGAAACCAGGAGGCAGTGCGTTCCTTAGGCAACCTGGGTGACCATGGGCCACCCCAACGATGCCGTGGAAGTAATGTCCCGGTGCCTGGAGGCCATGCGAGTCTGGATGGGGAGGAACAGGCTTCGACTCAACCCGTCCAAGACCGAGTGGCTGTGGTTTCCGGCATCACGACATAGCCTGTTGGCTCCATCCCTGGCTATCAGGGGCAAGTCATTAGCCCCCGCAGAGAGGGCCCGCAACTTGGGCGTCCTCCTGGACACTCGGCTGTCTTTAGACGATCATATGACAGCCGTGGCCAGGGGGGCTTTTCATCAGGTTCGCCTGATACGCCAGTTGCGCCCCTTTCTGGATCGTGACGCTCTACGCACGGTCACTCAAGCCCTCGTTGTTTCCCGCCTGGACTATTGCAATGCTTTCTACATGGGGCTCCCCTTGAGGTGCACCTGGAGGCTCCAGCTAGTTCAGAATGCGGCCGCGCAGGGGATTTTGGGGGCCTCTAGATACTCCCATGTAACACCTCTCCTGCGTGAGCTGCACTGGCTGCCTGTGGCCTTCCGGGTGCGCTTCAAGGGGTTAGTAACAACCTTTAAAGCGCTCCATGGCAATGGACCTAGGTATTTGCAAGACCGCCTCCTACCAAATACCTCCCTTCGACCAGTCCGCTCCCACAGAGAGGGCCTCCTTAGGGTGCCGTCGGCCAGTCAATGCCGGCTGGCGACCCCCCTTCTCTGTGGCAGCTCCTGCCCTCTGGAATGACCTACCCTCCGACCTACGTACAACTGCGGACCTGCGCCTTTTTCGCCGAGCCCTGAAAACCCATCTATTCCATGCGGCCGGCCTGGCGTAGTCTTAATTATGTTTTAATACAGGTTTTATATGGGGTATTTTAGAGCAGGCCTTTATTTATTTCATCTGATTTTAGAATAGATATTTATTGTGATTTTTATTATCGCCTGTTCACCGCCCTGAGTCCCGTAAGGGAGATAGGGCGGTATATAAATTTAAACAAACAAACAAACAAACAAACTTTCTCTGAGCCCTAGCAAGGAGAAATGACAAATCACTTCTGAAAAACTTTGTCAAGGAAACTGCAGGAACTTGTTCCAGATAGACAGAATATTATTTTTTTTACTACTTTATGTAGTAGGTGGTAGTGGTGGGGAATCAGCCCTGGGTTTCTGTTAGAGTTAGTTGATGAAATTCGCCCTAAGGAACACCGTAACTTCAACACAAAGATTGGGTCAGATCTCAGAGCTTTGCTTTATCACCAGTCAAGAAGTCACAATAAATATCATTTTAAGGAATGCGCATCTGAAAAATAGCCGTCGTCTGAAAGCTGAATACAAAATCAGGAAAGAAACTTCCTTGTAATATGTATTTTACCTCAGGGGGATTCGTTTACTTATTTTTTTTAGGTTTGTGCTGGCAAAGAGTCTTTTGACTGCGGTGCACATGTATTTATTATTTATTTATTCATTAAGCAAATTTATACGGCTGCCCAACTGACACACAATGACTCTGGGCAGCTTACAGTATCCTGTCCCATTTGTGTCAGAGACACCTTTTAAGGGGCTTCCCGGTTGAACAGATTAGCCGGTGACATCACTGTTGCCTTTGGGGGGGAGCTCGTTCCATCTTCTCATCAAGGAGCTGGAGGGAATGACAGGAGCTCACCCCGCCATGCAGCAGCACTCGGGTCTCAAACGTGGGTTTGCTAACCTCCAACCCGGTGTCCTAACAACGTGACCACCTTGCTCCTAGCTTACAACATTAAAAAATTCAAAGCATAAACCCCATATAACCCTCCCCCACACCCTATCGGTGGCAAGAACCGCAAGAATATCAATCACTTGATAGGCTCCATGTTGGCCTTGAGTCCCCACGTCCACAGACAGAATCAGATCTTCAGAGCCTTTCAGAAAAGTAACAAGGTGGGGATCAATTGTGTCTCCAGGGAAGTGATATTCCATGGGAAACATCACACAAATAAATATCAAACATATAAGCAAGCTTTGTGTAAGAAAAACAAAAACAAAAAACCAGTCATCAAGAAAATGGGAGAAGAGAAAATTATCTCAAAGAATGTTTCAGTAATAATAAAGTATTTTTTGCTAAAAATAAATAAATGAACACATAAAAGCTATATATAACAGAACAGAAATATTAGTTACATATGTGATGACATATAGTCTCCCTAAAATGGACCAAATTGAGAACACTAGAGGGTCTCCTATGTTTATCCCAAAGGGCCCCAGAGCAGCAAAATGTGCAACTTCCCTTCTTAATATTTCAATACTAGTTTGCATAAAAATTAGTTCTATTTATTTTAGGGAATTCTCTTTTATGATCTGTTGCTGATTGAGCCTTCTCTTGTTCCTTCCCAGAGCCATTTGCTTATGACACCCCAGAAGAGGTTGCTTCCAACTTCATCTCATCTTTGACTGAAACGGCTGAGGTTGCAGATGCCAATAGAAATATCTGTAAGTCTTTGTAAATGGAATGGATAATTATAATTCCCTTCCTAGCCTAACAAGAGAGAGAGCACAGTTATGTTGTTAATGCTCTCAATTTCTCTGAGTAGTAAATATTCTAGGACAATTTAATGCAGTGGTTCTCAACCTTTTTAATGCCGCGACCCCCAAGTCGAGAACTAAACCGGTCGTAAGTCGAGGACTACCCAACCAGTCGTAAGTCGAGGACTTTCCCTGCCCGGGAGTGCCGCGCATGCGTGGTTCCGCCCCCTGCGCCGGCCGAGGCGTAGCTGGCAAGTGGCAGAGACAGAGCAGGCCGACCACCAGCTGGCCCAGCCCAAGGGAGGTAAGGCACCCGCCGGAAAAGGGGAAAAAATGGCGGACAAAAAAAATGGCGGACAGCCTTGCTTGGCAACCCCCGTGAAATGGTCGATCGACCCCAAATGGGGTCGCAACCCATAGGTTGAGAATCGCTGATTTAATGGAAAGTCATTTCAATATAGAAAAAAGACCACCGAGCAGTTTTTTTTAAAAAAAACAACAACAATCCCTCTTATTTCCATTCAAGAACGTTAATTAACAGAACTCATTGACACTGATTATGTTACCTAGTTGGGTAATGAAATGTCTGCAAGCTAACAACCAAGCTTAGAAAGCATCAAGGACTCTGTCGCTCAACTCTGAGTTACAAAGATTCTCTTCTATGAGAATTGTTAAAAGCATTACAACTAAGATATTGCATAATATTTTTGTAAATATTCAAGCAGATCATTAGTTGAGGAAAAATGGAAGTAAATATCTAGGGCGCTTCCAAGGCAGAAGATTCTACCCATAATATCTTGGGCATATGTCTATTGCTATGAAGCCCGTTGTTTCTCTGTGGATGCCTGTTAGATTGACAGCTGCTGTTACTCATAGACATATCGGTCTGCTACCTTCTTCTGAACCATCTTCCAGCTCTGGATTAAATCTCACCTCCAAATGCAGAGATGTTCCTAGTTATCAAAGGAATAGCTCCTGAGTGTAATTTCCATTAATGAAATTTGCAGCAGTATATTGTGGTGCAGAAATCTAGTACATTGTGGTAGAATGTCCAAAATATCAAAATTACACGTAACTGAGAAAACAAGACGTGAATACTAGTTCTTTTCCTCTCCAGCCTCTACACAGAAGCGAAAGATTGTCATTAAGAAAGGAGGCACAATGAACATCTACTTTCTCCTTGATGCCTCAAAAAGTATTAAACAAGAGGATTTCAACAGTACACAGAATGCTACAATCAAGTTGATTGAAAAGGTATGGAAGAATCAGATAATTTCTTTGCTCAGTCCTGTACCAAGTCCGACACTAGTTATAAACCAGTGTTCATCAAACTTCACCCCTTTAAGGCATGTGGACTTTAATACCCAGAATTCCCCAGCAAGCATGATGACATTATAAGGCAGAGATAGACCATTTTTTAGATCAAGGGAACACTGGAAATGTGGAGAGCCACTGAGAAATGGCTGTCGCTGTGAGCATGGCCCAACATAACATTCTTGTTAGCTTCACAAAATATTCTCTACCATCCCATGCAGGGGTCTCCAACTTTGGCAATTTTACAAGTTGTGGACTTCAGTTCCCAGAATTCCTCAGCCAGGAACTCATCTTTAGGGAACTTCTCTCTAGAAGGACTTCAGCACGAGTCCAAAAGCTCGGAAGACAAAACCTCTGGTCCTGATAACAGACCCAGATTGGATCCTGCATAAGAAGAACAGTTATAGGAACTGGGTTTGTCTAGTCTAGTGAAAAGAAAGACTAGGGATGACATCATAATAGTCTTCTAAGGGGCTGCCATAAAGAAGAAGGGGTCAACTTATTCTCTAAAGCATCTGAAAGCAGGAGAAGTAGTAATGGATGGAAACTAACATACTGTAGAATAGAATAGAATAGAGTAGAGTAGAGTAGAGTAGAGTAGAGTAGAGTAGAGTAGAGTAGAGTAGAGTAGAGTAGAGTAGAGTAAAGCACATATCCACCCCGGGCCACCCCAACGATGCCCTTGACGTGATGACCCGGTGTCTGGAGGCCGTGAGGGTCTGGATGGGGAGGAACAGACTCAGGGTCAACCCTTCCAAGACCGAGTGGCTGTGGCTACCGGCGCCTCGGCATAGTCAGCTGGTTCCATCGCTGACTATAGGGGGCGAAATGTTGGCCCCCTCGGATAGGGTGCGCAATCTGGGTGTCCTCCTGGATTCACGGCTGACACTGGATGACCAGTTGGCGGCCGTGACCAGGGGGGCGTTTTATCAGGTCCGCCTGATTCACCAGTTGCGGCCTTTTCTGGACCGGGACGCCTTGCGCACAGTCACCTCCCGCCTGGACTACTGTAATGCTCTCTACATGGGGCTTCCCTTGAAGAGCACCCGGAGGCTCCAGCTAGTCCAAAACGCGGCCGCGCGGGCGGTGTTGGGAGGGACTCGTCGCTCCCACGTAACGCCGCTGCTGCGCGAGCTGCATTGGCTGCCGGTGGCCTTCCGGGTGCGCTTCAAGGTGCTGACTATCATCTTTAAGGCGCTCCATGGCAGCGGACCGGGATACCTTCGAGACTGCCTCCTGCCACAGATTACCTCCCATCGGCCTGTACGCTCCCACAGGGTGGGCCTCCTCAGGGTGCCGTCGGCCAGACAGTGCCGGCTGGCGACCCCAAGGGGGAGGGCCTTCTCTGTGGGTGCTCCCACCCTCTGGAATGAGCTGCCCCCAGAGATCAGGGTGATCCCTGATCTCCCTTCCTTCCGCCGCGCCCTTAAGACATGGCTATTCCAACAAGCGGGACTGGCCTAGGGTAATTTTTTAGAGGGGTTTTAACTATATTTTAATTAGACAACATTTGAATATTTCTTTTTAACTAATTTTAAATTTTGTAATTGTTTTTGGTGTATTTTAAATTGATTGTCAGCCGCCCTGAGTCCGCAAGGAGAAGGGCGGGATATAAATTCAAATAAACTAAACTAAACTAAACTAGAGTAGAGCAGAGTAGAGTAGAGTAGAGTAGAATAGAATAGAACAGATCAAAGTACAGTTTAGGTAAGACCTGGCTCAAAAACTGTAACTGTGAGAGGGACCTTGGAGTCCTAGTGGATGATCACTTGACTATGAGCCAGCAGTGTGCAGCAGCAGCCAAAAAAGCTAATACAATCCTGGGTTGTATAAACAGAGGCACAGAATCAAGATCACACAAAGTATTAGAACCGCTTTATAAAACCCTAGTGAGACCACATCTGGAATACTGCATCCAGTTTTGGTCACCATACTACAAAAAAGATGTTGAGACCTTGGAAAAAGTTCAGAGAAGAGCAACTAAGATGATCCAAGGCTTGGAGACTTAAGCATATGAAGAATGGCTGCAGGACTTGAGCTTGGCTAGTGTAAAGAAAATAAAAAATAGGGGTGACATGATAGCAGTAGTCCAGGATTTGAGGGGCTGCCATAAAGAAGAGGGGGTCAAATTATTATCCAAAGCACCAGAGGGCAGGACAAGAAATAATGATTGGAAACTGATCAAAGAGAGAAGCAACCTGAAATTGAGAAACTTCCTAACAATGAGGACAATTAACCTATGGAACAGCTTGCCTCCAGAAATCATGGGTGCTCCATCAGTGGAGGTTTCTAAGTAGAGACTGGAAGAGTCACTTGTCTGAGATGGTATAGGTTCTCCTGCCTGAGCAGTGGGCTGGACTAGAAGACCTCCAAGGTCCCTTCCAGTTCTGTTCTATTCTATTCTATTCTATTCTATTCTATTCTATTCTATTCTATTCTATTCTATTCTACTGCCCTTGAGACTGAATGTTAATGAACCTAGTTGAGAAATGCAGTCATGCTTCTTTTTGTCTTCTGGTTTCCCTTTGCAGATCTCCAGCTATGATGTCTCCCCCAATTACGCCCTCATCACTTTTGCCACAAACAGCATAGAGATTGTGAACACAATGCAGGCAGAGAGCACTGATGCAGCCAGGGTGATTGAGCTACTGGAAAATGTCAACACTGCTGGTGAGGTATATTCCTGATCTTTGCCAGGGAGATAGGTCTGGCTAGGAGAACATTTTGCTCATCCACAACCTGTTTAATTTTATAACTCAAACAAGAAGTCTTTTTCTTACTTGGAATATAGGTAACTTCACACACTTACGTGGCACTCTGTAGCCCTTTCCGTTCTATTCCAAGAAACGTCTGCATCCTTTCCCTTACATTCCCTTTCTAAATTCTGCTGGGAATTTTATAATTTGTTTATACGCCACTAAAATATGGTGGCGTAATTCAGAACCTCACATTCTCCTTGCATGCTTTGCAAATTTTCTGCCTTTTATCATCAGTCATGCTTCAGTTCCTCTTTGTGGAGTAGGCAGGAATAGATTTACACTTCAACCATGTATTTGAAACCAACAGGGTTTCCCCTCCCCCTAAAATCACCCTTCTTGGATCTCCAAATGGAATGACCATTTTTTTTGTACTCTTCGCTTCTCATCTCTTCTCACCAATACACTCATAGAATCTAGCAGAAAAAAAAATTCCTCTGAATTGGGGTTAATCAAAATATTCTTCATTTTTTTCTCCAAGGTCATTCCTGGTTCTTTCATTATCACCATCCATTGTAGTCTGACAGGGAACTAATACCCATCTATGATTCCTACTTACCCACAACAACCCGCAAGACGTCTAGCCTATCCTAGTGACTTATACTTAGTTGCTTGATAATTCATTTTACTCAAGGTCAAGAGATAAGACCGGTAATAGTAAAAACAAGCAAACCAACCAGAGTCTCAAATGCTTGCCCAGATGATTTGCTGTTACTCTACAACAGAGTGCACAGAGAAATAATCCAAAATCAGCCTAAGGTTCTGAGAGCCAGGTCAGGATTGTCAGCCAATACCAATGTCAGAAGTTCAAGGTTTCTTACAGGAACGGGATTCATAGGAGGGTCTAGGACAATTTGCACCAGCCACATTTTCACACACCCACTTCTTCATGGGCCTCCACTGTAGTTGACCCACCACCAGCATTTACACACGGTGGGGCCTCCACTGTTGCTCCTGCCCTGCCTGCTTTTCCCAGCTCATTCACCAAGGGACGTTTGGCCCCAGGCGTTTCACTGTGTGGGACACTTAAATGTGCCTTCCACTGGCTGGGTGGGACGGATGCCTGGCACAGCCCCCCTAGCAGCACTGACAGCAGTGGCAGCAGCCCGGTCAGTGGTTGCTCCCCACCATGGCCCTGCTGCATTTCTAGACATGTCATGGCCAAAGGGGGGATTAGCCCCACCGGCATCTACTGGCCCACATCCCGCTCAGGAAGGGCTGAAAGGTGAGCACGAGTCCCGTCTGTAACCAGAGCCTTGGTGCACGTGCAGGCAGGCCCTCTCCTCCTGGGAGGGCCTTTCTTGAATTTATTCCCTTGCTTGGCAAATGGATCAGCTGTCTGCAATCCTTCAGTTAATAACCACGGCAAACAAGATTATAAAATCAGGTAGATCATGTGATAAACCCGATTTACAACTGTTATGACATACAAAAATAATGGGCAGAGTCCTCCCATACTACCCATATAGTAGCCAATATACTGTTGTCCACATTCTACCAACTAGGACAGTGGTGACGAACCTATGGCATGG
The DNA here is from genome assembly GCF_001527695.2 of Protobothrops mucrosquamatus. Classification (NCBI taxonomy): domain Eukaryota; kingdom Metazoa; phylum Chordata; class Lepidosauria; order Squamata; family Viperidae; genus Protobothrops; species Protobothrops mucrosquamatus. The sequence continues at coordinate 49,875 of NW_015386371.1, read as the reverse complement.
GTGCCAGAGGTGGCACTCAGAGCCCTCTCTGTGGGCACGTGCGCCGTCGCCCTAGTCCTAGGCCTTCAGCTGGATTTTATAAAACCTTTTCGCTTTAGGCCTCTGCCGCTGTGTGCAAAAAAAAAAAAAGGATCAATCAATCCGTCAATTTCAACTTCTCGTGGGAAAAAAAAAGATCTTGCAAAGTTGGAATTGATTGAACTTTTTAGTCCCATCCAGTTTGCCATTACCACCGCAGCTGTGCCCACCCAATGGGCCACACCCACCCAATGGGCCACATCCACCCAATGGGCCACACCCACTCGGCACCCGATGATGCATAAGTGGGTTTTGGGTTGCAGTTTGGGCACTCGGTCTCTAAAAGGTTCGCCATCACTGAACTAGGAAGTATTAATACACATTCAAAATGCTTCATAACAAAGGAATTCTTGAGACTGAGAAACGTTGAATACTGAAGAACGGCAACAGTTGATGTTTTTCTGAAGCGAAGTCTGAAGCTCAATTAGGTTATATTGCTGCTATATATATGTAGCCTGAGTAGCAAATGAGATCTGCTAAGACTGCTAGCCAACTGCAAATAATTGTGTTCATTTTTCTCCTTTTATCTCTTCCCTTTTTTTCTCTCTAGAGCATAAGAAAAAATCAGGAACCAACCTCAAAAAGGCCTTGACAACTGTCTATGAAATGATGATTTCCCAGGAAGCTGAGGAGAAGAGACTTAAATTAAATCCTCCTCCTATTTCCAATTCCACCCGCCATGTGATCATCCTCCTGACGGATGGTGAGAAAATGAATACCTAAAAAAAAACAACTTTATTTTTTAATTTTTGCGGCTACTTTTTAATATTTAGCAGGGCAGATACTTTAATATTTGTTTGAAAGCACCTTTATGCTATTTATTTAATCGATATATTCCTTAATTTGCAGTTTAAATAAAATTTAGACAGGGCCCAGTTTTTTTCTTAATATGTATATTCAGGAAAAGTTGCTTTGTATTTTTATCCTTTCCCCCCTCATCCTCCAGAATCCAGAATCCACAGGTTCAAACCTCTTGCTATGTGTGTACCCCCCCCCCCAGTGGTGGGATTCAAATATGTGAACAACCGGTTCTCTGTGTGGATTCCGCTTCCGGAAATCCATTTTGGGCCTGAGCAAAAAAAAATAATTAGCTACTAGTTCTGTTGAACTGGTGCGAACTGGCTGAATCCCACCACTGAACCTCCGCCCACTTTTTTAAATAACTTTTTTATTCAAAAAATTAAAGTAGAGTCTAAAATATTGTACAAAAACAAAACAAAAAATAGAGTATTTAAAAATCTGCATTAAAAAGAACAAAAAAGACAAACACAAACCGATATACATATATTATCCAACTTAGTTGAATATTGATAAATATATTGTAACAATGTTAGTTTCCCCCTCTTTTGGAACCAAGCCCCAAATTTTTAAACTTCTACCTCTATTTATAACTTATTTGACCTGCCATCTATCTACTATATTAAAAACAGTCAACAGTCAAAGCAACAGCAAAATTAAAGTTTCAAAACATAATAATAATAATAATAATAATAATAATAATAATAATAATAACAACAACAATAATAATAATAATAATAATAATAAAGTTGGAAGGGACCTTGGAGGTCATCTAGTCCAACCCCCTGCTCAAGCAGGAAACCCTATACCAGTTGTGGCGAACCTATGGCACGGGTGCCAGAGGCGGCACTCAGAGCCCTCTCTGTGGGCACGCACGCCATCACCCCAGTCCTAGGCCTTCAGTTGGGTTTTATAAAACCTTTTCGCTTTAGGCCGCGTGCAAAAAAAAAAAGTTTCACTCAGTCAATTTCAACTTCTCACGGTAAAAAAAAAGATCTTGCAAAGTTGGAATTGATTGAACTTTTTAGTCCCACCCAGTCTGCCGTTACCATCGCAGCCACGCCGCCAATGAGCCACACCCACCCAATGGGCCACACCCACCTGGCACTCGACGATGCATAAATGGATTTTGGGTTGCAGTTTGGGCACTCGGTCTCTAAAAGGTTCGCCATCACTGCCCTATACCATTTCGGACAAATGGCTGTCCAGTCTCTTCTTAAAAACTTCCAGTGATGGAGCATTCACCGCTTCTGGAGGCAGGTTGTTCCACTGGTTAATTGTTCTAAGTGTCAGGAAGTTTCTCCTTAGTTCTAGGTTGCTTCTCTCCTTGATTAGTTTCCATCCGTTGCTTCTTGTCCTGCCTTCAGGCGCTTTGGAAAATAGCTTGACTCCCTCTTCTTTGTGGCAGCCCCTGAGATATTGGAACACTGCTATCATGTCTCCCCTCTTCCTTCTCTTCATTAAACTAGACATACCCAATTCCAGCAACCGTTCCTTATATGCTTTAGCCTCCAGTCCCCTAATCATCTTTGTTGCTCTTCTCTGTACTCTTTCTAGAGTCTCAACATCTTTTTTTACATTGTGGTGACCAAAACTGGATGCAGTATTCCAAGTGTGGCCTTACCAAGGCATTGTAAAGTGTTATTAACACTTCACGTGATCTTGATTCTATCCCTCTGTTAATGCAGCCTAGCACTGTGTTGGCCTTTTTGGCAGCTGCAGCACACTGCTGGATCATATTTAAGTGATTGTCCACTAGGACTCCGAGATCCCTCCCACGGTTACTACTATTGAGCAAGGTACCCCCTATACTATACCTGTACATTTGGTATACTATACCTGTACATTTGCCTAAATGTAGAACCTTGCTTTTTTCACCATTGAATTTCATTTTGTTAGATAGCGCCCAGTGTTCAAGTCTGTCCAGATCCTTCTGTATCTTAAGCCTGTCTTCTGGAGTGTTGGCTATTCCTGCCAGCTTGGTGTCGTCTGCAAATTTGATGAGTTCCCCATCTATCCCCTTGTTCAAATCGTTGATGAAGATGTTGAAGAGCACTGGGCCCAGAACAGAGCTCTGGGGCACCCCACTACACACTTCCCTCCATTAACATTATTTTATTTAACTTGCAGACAGTCTACCATGACTTCTTTATCTATTTCAAATCACCACAAGAGTTATCTCTGATCCACCCTGGAACAAATATCCTGATTTGCTTCCTAATAACATCAATTGTTGCCTGATTAAATATAGTAAATCCATTCTCCAAAGTTGATCTATCTTCCCAAAAAGCCCAGTCAAATTTGTTTTCCAATTGGATATAATAAGTCCATTCCCCAATCTCCATCAATCTTTAAAAAAAAATCCAATGCATCACTCATCAAGTCTATCAGCTCTAAGTCTGTAAGGTCCATATTTCTTTTAGCCTTCTCCATTTGAACTTGTAGGTAAAAAGCATTCTTTTTTCAACGGCTTCCAAGAGAGTTTTAGGTTGGTGCATTGTTTGTAACTTAGCAAACAAAGAGAAAGAGTTCTTCAAGGAGAGAGGACAAAGAATATTGAAGTGATATTCCTCACTATAAAAATAGGAAAAAAGGAGGAAATTTTGATCCTTTTTTAAAAACAAATAGACGTTTTTGAGAGTTAATAAAATGCAAAATCCCTGTAATGAAAGTCCAATATAGATGTAAATCCAGTCAAGTCACTGTCAGTATCCAGGAAATTGCTGCAACTTCCTTACAGAGAAAGCGAAAGTTATTCAGTACAGCAGAGCGGAACAACAACAACAAAAAAAGACATATGCACAAAAAATCATGTTAAAATCCAGCAAGGAGTTAGAACAGTGATGGCGAACCTTTTAGACACCAAGTGCCCAAAAACTGCCCCGCCCCCTGCTCTGCTCCGCGCCCTGCCTCCCCTCCTGCCCACAGGGTCACCTACCGCCTCCACAGCCCACTGCAGCAGATTGCCCAGGCGGTCCTATAGTACCATGGTGGCCACGCCCTCCGACCGCACCCCACAGCATCATCTCCATGCAATGGGCATGAGGGCGGAGTCTTGTCCCTGCTGCCCAGCTGCCATGTCCTTGGCTGCGCTGCTCCATGTGGGCAGCTCCCGGGGCGACTCTCCTCCAGGAGGGTTGCTGGTGAGGATGGGGCCATGGGGGGAGGTGGGGCTGGGGCAACAGCGTGCGTGGGTGCCCACAGAGAGGGCTCTGCGTGCCATCTTTGGCACACGTGCCATAGGTTCGCCACCACTGGGTTAGAATAAATCAGCATTTGACCAGTCAGAACTTTTGAAAATAAAAAGCAAATTAAAAAAGAAACTTCAAAGAGTGCAGTTAAAAGCCAGGCATGCTTAAAAGAAATCAATCAGCTGAGAGGAAAAGATGGAGATCTGTCTCTCCAGCTGCTTCTACCAGGAATTGCAATCTTCAAAATTCCTTTTCCCAGGTGGGTCCATGGTTGTCCGAGGATTGTCTTGGATCATTCCTAAATGTTCCCATTCAACTCTAGGGGGCGCACCACCAAAAAGCCAACTTTGGCAGCAAAATCAGCTGATTGTCCGTAGGAGAAAAAGATTGCCCTGTTGTTCAGCACATAATCTTGGGGGAAGTCAAACCCTTTTTGGATCAAGATCATTACTTAGTCTTTAAATGGCATATCAAAAAATGAGTGGGGCTGGTAGAAATCGACCTCTGGCTTAATTTTATTTCAGTGACTCAAGTTCATTTGAGTTGAATGAAGTGAATTATTTCTACAGTTCCATGGAAATTTTTGAAGAGCTGTGGGACCACAGCCAGAGTTTTGAAGGGCAACTTGATCACTTCTACCGTATAGTAACTGCTACTCTCAACCTTCAGGTCGCTACAACATGGGCGGGGATCCAGTTCCTGTCATGGATGATATTAAAGAATTCCTCAGGATTAAGAAATCCGGCTCCAATTCTCGCAATGAATTCTTAGGTAAGTTCTGACTATCTACACGCCAGGAAGTAGAAAAGTACTTTAAACCAGAATTTCACAATGTTTGGCCTCACTTGCCTGTGATAAGACTTTCTGCCAATATTATAGGCCAAGGTCAGAAAGTATAGATCCAGTGTTTTAAACCTTAAACCACTGTGTTGTTGCTGTTTTTATTCTATGAGTGTCTGATTGACTTCTTGGCAACTTAACCCAAGGAACAGATAAATAATATCATAAAAGCAATTTCTGTGTTCCTGGTTGAATATAACACCTAGTGAGATTAGCACACAAGTTGAAGATAGTACATTTGCCCTGAGGAAATTAATGCATGTACTGTATCTGCCAGAGGGTGGGATTACTGAAAGACGAAGGAACAAATAATTGGGTGATACTTATGGACCTAGAACTTGCAGGCATTACGCAAGGATTGTGGGCCACATTTGACTTGATAAATCAAGAATTGTGTTTGGCAAGCATATGTGATTATTTATTTTTGGGTCATGCTTGTATATCACTGTGTTCAATACCTAGAAGCTTATCAGAATTAAAACTTGAGAGGCCATATGCTCAGTATAACTGTTTTAAAGTAGCAAAGTAAAGTTCTTACGATAGCTTGAAATTATTGCATAAATATTAATTGCTGCCAACTTTGCAATCACTATGGCACTGGTTTCTTCAGACACACACACACACACACACA
>NW_015386371.1:36273-41076 GCF_001527695.2 Protobothrops mucrosquamatus | reverse complement strand
ACCACCCTTTTATAGCCTGTGGGGTGTGGTCCAGTGACTCAGCTTAATCTCTGGCACGTCTCTTTTTCTGCTGCGCACGCTTATCGCTCCTACGCTGGCGTGGATCCAGCCACAACTTTTCTTCCTCATTATCTGACACACCTGGCTCCTGGCCAATCTGAGAAACACCGGGCTCCTGGCCAATCTCTGAACCACCTGGTTCCTGGTCAATCTCTTCTCCGTCGGAAGACACCGGAGGCATTGCCAAAGAGGAGGGTCCTGGAGAGGGAGGCCTAGCCATCTCCTCTCCTTCATGTTCTTCCTCCGATAAGAGGGGCTCACAAGACGGAGCCACAACATTGCCTTTGCATGCTTTCAGACTGCTACGTTGCAGGAGCTGGAGCGAGGACGGGAACTCACCCGTTTGCTTGGAGCTCGGGTCTTCAACCTGAGCTGTTGGCTTCCCAGCTGACAAGCCCAGCATCTTAACCTCTGAGCCAACGTGCTGCCTTGTTTAAGAACCCACCCTTCCAGAATTCACCCCGCTTCCATTTTTCTGTGGAGTGTGACTTTCCATAGCTACCTAATCTTTCTATTACCCTTCTCATCCTTTTCAAGGAATCCTTCAGTCATAGTTTCTTGCCTAGCCTAGGCCAGTGGTGGCGAACCTATGGCACGCATGCCAGAGGCGGCACTCAGAGCCCTCTCTATGGGCACGCGTGCCATGCCTTGGAGATGGCAACCGTCCTTCTTCAACCATCTGCCTGCTAGCTCGCTGAGGTCCCACGCGGGCAGATGCATCCTGGCACAGCTGGTTTCCCTCCCCCCCCATCCCGTCCCTCCTGGCCTCGCACGTTCTCCTTTTCCCGGGCATGACCCACTGCATCGCCTCAGCTGTTGGCCGGCCATCCAGCTCAGAGACGGCTTCTTTGAACTGCTGGTGCCGGGCTGCAGAGCCCCAGAGTGTGTGGGTCGAGGGGCATGCGCTCGCTGGCCTGATGGTGTCAGGCAGCAGTCGGCCCGGCCCTTGCCTTGCCCCATGGCAATGGCACCCCTGCCCTGCCTCATATCACCTCGCAGGACGAGCCTCCTGCCTACCGCCCCATCTGCCAGAGACCCCCTGGATCTCCCCCAACCCTGTCCACCCCCCCCCCACAGGTGTACCTTTCCATGAGTAACATAGAGGTGACCACGCACACCTTGGCCACACCCACCTAATCTGCCATGACCACAGGGCACGCCCACCCAGTGGGCCATGCCCACCTGGCACCTGGCGATAAATGAGTTTTGGGTTGCAGTTTGGGCACTTGGTCTCTAAAAGGTTCGCCATCAGGCCAGTGATGGCNTGCTTGTATATCACTGTGTTCAATACCTAGAAGCTTATCAGAATTAAAACTTGAGAGGCCATATGCTCAGTATAACTGTTTTAAAGTAGCAAAGTAAAGTTCTTACGATAGCTTGAAATTATTGCATAAATATTAATTGCTGCCAACTTTGCAATCACTATGGCACTGGTTTCTTCAGACACACACACACACACACACAAACACACACAGCAGTAGAAGACCACCAAGGTCCCTTCCAACTTTACTACTACTACTACTACTACTACTACTACTACTACTACTACTACTACTACTACTGTTGTTGTTGTTGTTGATAATAATAATAATAATAATAATAATAATAATAATAATAATAATAATAATAATAATAATAATAATAATAATAATATCATCCTGCTGATGATGTTACCTAGTTTGGTAATGAAACATTCAGGAATTATATTAAAGCAAGCTTGGAGAACAAACCACAGCCAAAATCTAAAACCCAAGCTACAAATATTTCCTATTATTTCAAAGTGTCAATTAAGTTTCTGAATACTCTTCAAAGGCAGCCCTATGTAAAGTATTTTGCAGTAACATACACACACACATACACAAACCCAATTTGTTAGTGGAATGGATGAATCTGGAATTTGTACACAATTCATTTGTGTACATTATTCACATAAATATTACAAAACAAATTACCTTACAAAAAAGATGTTGAGACTTTGGGAAAAGTGCAGAGAGGAGCAACTAAGATGATTAAAGGCCTGCAGACTAATCTAGAGAAAATAAAGACTAGGGGTGACATGATAGCAGTATTCCAGTATTTGAGAGGCTGCCACAAAGAAAAGGGGAACAAATTATTCTCCAAAGCACCAGAGGGCAGGACAAGAAAAAATGGATGGAAACTAATCAAGGAGAGAAGCAACCTGGAATTAAGGAGAAACTTCCTAACTTCCTAATTAACCAGTGGAATGGATTGCCTTCAGAAGTTGTGGATGCTTCATCAATGGAGCTATTTAAGAGACTGGACAGCCACTTGTCTGAAATGGTATAGGGCAGTGGTGGCGAACCCATGGCACATGTGCCAGAGGCGGCACTCAGAGCCCCCTCTGTGGGCACACACGCTGCCGCTGCCACCAGCTTGCACAGGTCCATTAGGCTGCCACCGCCGCCCAGAGCGGCAGCCCCACCCAGCACAAAGGAGGCGAAGTGGCCAGCTAGCAAGCTCGAGTAGAAGTGGTAGAGCACGCCCACACCCAGCAAGCCAAAGGCCACCCCAAGCAGGGAAAGCCGGATCCCCATTGGCGCCACAGCCCCCTAGTCCCAGCTAGGGTTGCGTGCCTCTCCCCATCTATGCTGGGCCTTCTGCCCATCGCCCCACCCACCAGAGACCCCTTGGATCTCCCCCAACCCTGCCGGGTCCCCACAAGCATTCCCCCCATTAGCAACATTGAGGTGGCCATGCCCACCGCAACCATGCCCACCCAGTCTGCCATGACAATCGTAAAAATGCCCACCCAGTGGGCCACGCCCCCATGCCCCTCCTGAGGGCATCACAATGGCACTTTGCAATAAATAAGTGGGTTTTGGGTTGTGGTTTGGGCACTCGGTCTCTAAAAGGTTCGCCATCACTGGTATAGGGTCTCCTGCTTGAAGAGGGGGTTGGACTAGAAGACCTCCAAGGTCTCTTCTAACTCTGTTCTAAATTGAATTATTTTTTTTTCTTAAAATGCATTTTTACTGGTGGCGAACTGCAGATTTCAAATGATATCTAAGAATGTCGGTTCACACACATAAATTTTGCTTAAGAAACTTCTTTACGTTCAGTGGAGATCTAAACAAGTTTGTCCCTGATCCTTCAGGAGGGTTCCTGTCACACCTGACTTGACTCCATAGTTGCACCTGCTGTCACTTATAGTTTGCCAAACAGCAAGGGAAGGAGGTGGGCAAATTTCTAAGTGGGGAGGGAAGTTTCTGGAATGCAAGAGAGCCTTCTGTTGCTGGAGTGACGTTAGACGCCAAGGTCAAGTTATGAAATAATAATAATAATAATAATAATAATAATAATAATAATAATAATAATAATAATAATAATAATAATAATAATAATAATAATAATAATAATAATAATAATAATAATAGTAATAAAGTTGGAAGGGACCTTGGAGGTCATCGAGTCCAACCCCCTGCTCAGGCAGGAACCCTACACCATTTTGGACAAATGGCTGTCCAGTCTCTTCTTAAAAACTTCCAGTGTTGGAGCCTTCACCGCTTCTGGAAGCAGGTTGTTCCATTGGTTAATTGTTCTAACTGTCAGGAAGTTTCTCCTTAGTTCTAGGTTGCTTCTCTCCTTGATCAATTTCCACCCGTTGCTTCTCATCCTGCCTTCAGGCACCTTGGAGAATAGCTTGACTCCCTCTTCTTTGTGGCAGCCCCTGAGATATTGGAACACTGCTATCATGTCCCCCCTCGTCCTTCTCTTCATTAAACTAGACATACCCAAATGTTTGAGTGGCTCAGACAGCCTTTTCCCAAAACAAAAGAACTGAACCCAATTGGTGAACTAAGAACTGTCGGCAGTCCAGGGAGGGAAAAAGGGTTTTACCTATGTGAGTTTTTGCGGGAAAAATCCCAGAACTGACTTTGCTTCTGCTGTACCAACATGGATCTTTCAATAAAGCTACACTCTTGGTAATTTAAAAGAGCCAAGAATTTCTTTGCTTGAATTTGCCAAATGGGATGGTTGACAGTTCCTTCTTTTCTGTTGGTTAAGAACGCACATAATTGCCTTGTTTAAAAAGGGTAGTGATGGATCATTGAGAGAATTCTGATACTAGATGAAAACTCTTAAGTGCGGGCGTTGAGTGTAAAATTAGCAGTTTCCAGGCTAGGTGTGAACACAAGGGTTCAACAACCACTTGGCTTCAAGCCACTAGTGTCAGTCAACTCAGAAGTTTAGAAGAAAGAAGCTATGGGTTTAAACCAGGGGTCTTCAAACTTGGCCCTTTTATGACTTGTGGACTTCAACTCCCAGAATTCCTCAGCCAGGCGGGCCAAGTTTGAAGACCCCTGGTTTAAACCAATACAAAGATAAAGGTAATTTAAATCTTTGAAAATGGCAGCGAGCAAACTATTGTGTGTGGCTTTATTTTTGTCTGCAGTAAAAAAAAATAATAATAATCCTCATTTAATCCAGCTGGTTTGGAAGTCTTCTGCCAAAACTAGTAGCTAAAGTGTCACAATGAAATGTCTAAGGGTTTTTGATAGCCTGGTGTTAGCCAGGAAGATGGGCAAAAATTGCAATGCTGTACTTTATTAAGGACTCACCCCTACAAACGACTGTTGCCTTTTTTTTGGTCAGGAACATTCGTACTTCCCTCCCAATCTATCTCCCTATCCATGCTTGCTTGCAGATGTTTATGTCTTTGCTGTTGGAAAAGAAGCCAACGAGAAAAGCCTGAATAATTTGGCATCACATAAACCTGGTGAG
>NW_015386371.1:29266-34696 GCF_001527695.2 Protobothrops mucrosquamatus | reverse complement strand
CCCCCCCCACAGGTGTACCTTTCCATGAGTAACATAGAGGTGACCACGCACACCTTGGCCACACCCACCTAATCTGCCATGACCACAGGGCACGCCCACCCAGTGGGCCATGCCCACCTGGCACCTGGCGATAAATGAGTTTTGGGTTGCAGTTTGGGCACTTGGTCTCTAAAAGGTTCGCCATCAGGCCAGTGATGGCGAACCTTTTAGACACCGAGTGCCCAAAAACTGCCCCGCCCCCCTGCTCCGCTCCGTGCCCTGCCCACCCCCACCACCCACAGGGTCACCTACCGTCTCCACAGCCCACTTCAGCAGATTGCCCAGGCGGCCCTACAGTACCATGGTGGCCACGCCCTCTGACCGCGCCCCACAGCATCATCTCCATGCAATGGGTACGAGGGCGGAGTCTTGTCCCCGCTGCCCAGCTGCCATGTCCTTGGCTGCGCTGCTCCACGTGGGCAGCTCCCGGGGCGACTCTCCTCCAGGAGGGTTGCTGGTGAGGATGGGGCCACGGGGGGAGGTGGGGCTGGGGCAACGGCGTGTGTGGGTGCCCACAGAGAGGGCTCTGCGTGCCACCTTTGGCACGTGTGCCATAGGTTCGCCACCACTGGCCTAGGCCTTCGGCTTTTGTAGAAAACTCAAAGGTCTGAGAAAAGTGCCTCTCTATTTCCAGATGAGAGTGAAGCTTTATCTATGTGTGGCTTGGCGAAAGAACACAAAACGGAAGATCAGAGGAAGAATCCCTGGAACACCAATATCTCCATCAGGGTAAGGGTGGCCTTTGGAATAGAATTAAGCTCAGAGAAGAACGCTTTCTCTAGTTATGCAGGTAGTCCTTGACTTACAACAGTTCATTTAGTGACCGTTCAAAGTTACAACCGCAGCATTGATTATTTTTTTTTCATACTTACAACCTCATGGTCACATGATCAAAATTCAAATGTTTGGCAACTGATTTATATTTATGACAAGTTACAAGGTCTTGGGAATCACACGATCAGCTTGTGTGGCCTTCTGAGAAGCAAATTCAACAGGGAAGCCAGATTCACTTTACAACTGTGTTACCAACTTAACAACTGCATTGATTCACCTAACAACTGTGGCAAGAAAGGTCATAAAGTGGGGCAAAACTCACTTAACAACTGACTCCCTTAGCAACAGAAATTTTGGGCTCAGTTGTGGTGGTTAGTTGAGAACTACCTGTAACCAGAGGAAGATTCGATATTTCTCATTTCTTACGGGCTCTCTCCATGGTGCCTTATTGATTTTAGATTATCTTGAGGCCACTATTGGACTGTTGGAATAAGGATGAAAATATTACCTTAATATTAGACAGCGTACTAAAAAGCAGAGACATTACCCTGCCAACAAAAGTACGTATAGTCAAGGCCATGGTTTTCCCAGTTGCAATGTATGGCTATGAAAGTTGGACCATAAGAAAGGCTGAGCAACAAAGAATTGAGGCCTTTGAACTATGGTGCTGGAGAAGACTCCTGCGAGTCCCTTGGACTGCAAGGCAATCAAACCGGTCAGTCCTAGAGGAGATCAACCCTGACTGCTCTTTAGAAGGCCAGATCCTGAAGTTGAAACTCAAATACTTTGGCCACCTAATGAGAAGGAAGGACTCACTGGAGAAGGGTCTAATGCTGGGAAAGATCGAGGGCAATAGAAGAAGAGAATGAGGTGGCTGGATGAAGTCACTGAAGCAGTAGGCGTGAGCTTAAATGGACTCCAGAAGATGGTAGAGGACAGGAAGGCCTGGAGGAACGTTGTCCATGGGGTCGCGATGGGTCGGACATGACTTCGCAACTAACAACAATAAAGAAGGATTATTCATGTCTGATCTATCCGTGGGCTGGAAATGACTTGGAGGCAGTTTGATGGGGACATTGCAGGAAAAAAAAAATGTTGACTGGGATGCAAGTGGGGAAATCCTCTTAGATGGGCACTACAGTTTGAACTTCAAAATTATTTCCCAAGGGAGCAAAACATTGAGCCTATAATGATATAGGCCTCCACATACGACCACACTTGAGCCCAAAATTTCTGTTGTTAAGTAAAACAGTTCTTAAGTGAATTTTGCCCCATTTTACGACCTCCTTGCCAAAGTTGTTAAGTGAATCACTGCGGTTGTTAAGTTAGTGTCCTGGTTGCTAAATGAATCTGGCTTCCCCGTTGATCTGGCTTGTCAGAAGGTCGCCAAAGGAAATCACATGACCCCGGGACACTGCGACCGTCATAAATATGAGTCAGTTGCCAAGCATCTGAATTTTGCTCAGGTGACCATGGGGATGCTGCAACAGCCGTAAGTGTGAAAAGTAGCAATAGCAATAGCACTTAGACTTATATACCACTTCACAGTGCGGTTGTAACTTCAAACAGTCACAAAATGAAATGTTGTAAGTCAAGGACAACCTGTTTTTTCTCTAAGATATTAACTATTCCCATTTCTCATCTGGTTTTCCTTCTTATTATCTTGATTGCTATCCTCTGGACATGCTGCATTTTTCAAAGTCCTTCCTAAAGTAGTGCTCAGACTTGGATGCAATATAATCAGTGTAGAATAGAGAGGCATGAGGATTTTTCTTGATCTTGACATTGTTTTGTAGTGGAGATGCAAATTCAGTGGCATTACTTCACTAGCTAATGACCTACCAATCACCATGAATCATTGGGATACAGAAAGAGCGAGGGATTTACTTTATCTTCTCTCTTTGTCTGTAATGGTGCTTGCTCTTGGTGTAAAAGATTGTTATCTCCTGTCACTTTGTTCGACATCTGCTTACACACACACACACACACACACACACACACACACACGTAGAACACATGTGCCTCCTGGTAACTAGGTGCTCGGAAACATCTAGGTCAGGGCCTTTCAACCTTTTCACCCATTGTACCACTTTTAGGATATGGCAACATCCAAGTACCACCAGTCGCCTAGCAAGGTGTCAAAAACTTTATGACCCCCCCCAAAAAAGGAAAAAAGTGATGAAGTGCAGGTAGTCCTCGACTTACAACAGTTCGCTTAGTGACTGTTCAAAGTTACAATGGCACTGAAAAAAGTGCCCCCCAAGCCACAGCCGAGCAAGACACCTGCCTGCCTGCCCGGCTAAGCCCTGACAGCCTTGCAGCTCCAACCGTCTCTCGCTCAGGCTTGTGCGGTGCTGCCACCGGTTCAGCTCATTCCCCTCCCCCGCTACTTTTCTAGGATGGTCACGTACCACCTGCCAGGTACCAATGTACCACAGGTGGTACCCGTACCACTGGTTGAAAAGCCCTGATCTAGGAGCTAAGTGCTAGAAAACAATCCAGCTCAGAGAGCACCAAGGACCCCCCTCCATTTCAATTCTGAGCTACAAATATTCTCCTTTATTAAATTATTATCCAAGGATCTTGGATAAAGTGGGGGAAAGGCAGAACTGTTGTAGTTGACTGCAACTCTGAAAGAGTAATCATTGCCCAATGTGGAGTAGAGTACGGGTGAACCTAAAGCTAAGAACTAGGATTATCTAATATCACTTATAGGAAGATGGTGGCGCAGTGGTTAGAATGCAGTATTGCAGGCTAACTCTGCCCAGAGAAGAAGAGTTCGATCCTGATCAGCTCAAGGTTGACTCAGCCTTCCATCCTTCTGAGGTCGGTAAAATGAGGATCCAGATTGTTTGGGGGTAATATGCTGATGTTGTAAACCACCCAGGGACTATTGTAAAGCACTATGTGGCAGTATATACTGTAAGTCTTAAGTGCTATTGCTATGGTAGTAGGACAAATTCTTCAATTAATGTTGAATAATGAGTCAATCCTATTGAAGGTCATGGGGATTATTTCCAAGGAAATCTATGTAGGATGCTTTTGTGACTTACTCATAGTGATTTTTCTCTTCCAATCACAGCGTGCTGGTAGGGCAGGATTCGAACACTGTAAAGGAACCCTCGTTTCTGAGTATTATGTCTTGACAGCAGCTCACTGCTTCACTGTGGATGATACGGCTGACCGGATCAAAGTCACAATTGGTAAGCAGAATTATCTTTTGAGAGGAAGCTGGTAGCATGGGCAGCTGGCCAGGAAAGAAACGTGTCTGGCGTTCTGTTTCAGAGTAGCCAAATGGGCAGGAGTAAGACACTGAGACTCTAGAAAGAGTACAGAGAAGAGCAACCAAGATGATTAGGGGACTGGAGGCTAAAACATATAAGGAACGGTTGCTGGAATTGGGTATGTCTAGTTTAATGAAGAGAAGGACGAGGGGGGACATGATAGCAGTGTTCCAGTATCTCAGGGGCTGCCACAAAGAAGAGGGAGTCAAGCTATTCTCCACAGCACCTGAAGGCAGGACAAGAAGCAACGGATGGAAACTAACCAAAGAGAGAAGCAACCTAGAACTAAGGAGAAACTTCCTGAGAGTTAGAACAATTAACCAGTGGAACCACCTGCCTCCAGAAGCTGTGAATGCTCCAACACTGGAAGTTTTTAAGAAGAGACTGGACAGCCATTTGTCCGAAATGGTATAGGGTTCCTGCCTGAGCAGGGGGTTGGACTTGATGACCTCCAAGGTCCCTTCCAACTTTATTAGTATTAGTATTAGTATTAGTATTAGTATTAGTATTAGTATTAGTATTAGTATTAGTATTAGTATTAGTATTAGTATTAGTATTAGTATTAGTATTTTTTTTTTCAATAAAGTTTTTTATTATTTTCATCATAAAAAAAAACCATCACAAATATAACACAATATAATATAAAAAACACCCACATCCCCCACCCACCCACCCCCCGAGACTTCCCGAACCTAATCCCAGGATAATATTCAAATATAAGTAAACAATTATTAATATCTCTAACTCCACAAGGTATATAAATTTTACATGAATAAGTGAAATATATATATAGAAAAAAGAAAAAAAAACCAGTTAATTATAAACCTAAATTATATTCCACTATTCTATGCTTCTTTTGAATATAAACAATCCATCTTCTCCATATAGATAAAAATTGTTCATTTGAGTAATTCTTCAAATAAGCTGAAATCTTTGCCATTTCAGCAAGGTGCGAAACTTTCAATCTCCAATCTTCCATTGTAGGTAAAATTTTACTCTTCCAATTTTGAGCTATCAACAAACGGGCAGCAGTTAAACAGTACAACATCAAATTAGTTTCTTTTACATCCAAATTTTGTGTAATACCTAGGAGAAACAGGTGAGGCAAAAAAATAATCCTTCTTTTAAATATTTGTTGCAAGTTCCACCACAATTTTATCCAAAAGGCCTTAATAACCTTACAAGTCCACCACATATGAAAAAAGGTTGCATCTTGTTGTCCACACCTCCAACACTTGGATTCGTAATTCTCATAAATGCGAGACATAGTTGCAGGGTCCAAGTGCCATCTATAAAACATCTTATAAAAATTCTCACGTAGATTTTGAGCTTG
>NW_015386371.1:24352-26936 GCF_001527695.2 Protobothrops mucrosquamatus | reverse complement strand
CCATTCCAATCTCCCATAACAATCAAAGAATTATAATCCATAGCCACAATTTTCTGATGCAATTGTCTATAAAATTGTTTCTGGGCTGAAAGTTGATTAGGGGCATAAACCCCTATTATTAAACACTTTCTTCCATTTAAATTTATTTCCACAAATAAAAATCTTCCTTCTTTATCGACTTCTTTTAAAATAGGTGAAAGGTGTCTTTTAATATATACTGCAACACCAGCTCTCTTTTTTAAGGCAGATGCAACAAACAACTCTCCAAGCTTAGAGTTCAATAATAATTTTTGATCTTTAGCCACAATATGAGTCTCTTGTAGACATGTAATGTCATTATTAAAATGTCTTAAATAATGAAAAACCTTACGTCTTAGTATTAGTATTAGTATTATTAATATTATTAGTATTATTAGTATTATTAAGTCTATGTTTTGCTTTGCTATTTCCTAGCCAGGCAACAGTATTCTGTGGAGAAAATTCAAGTCCACAAAGATTACCAGATTGGAAAGCTGAAACATCGCGGGATCCCTGAATTCTATGATTATGACATCGCCCTGATAAAACTAAAGGAAAAAGTTGAATTCAGTTTCAATGCAAGGTGAGATCTCGCAGGAAGAGAGAGAGAGATGGCGGAGCACTTTCAGTTTTGTCTCAAAGGGATATTAGAATCAAGACATTGGTTTTTGATTTAGTTCTACAAAATGTGTGGTGTTTTTAATCTCAGTCTTCTATTATCAAAGAGGAGCTGGTTGTTTCATACTGAAAAGGCAAATTGGTGGGGTGATATGTCTTAAATCAATGTTTTTTTTTCCCCAACTTGGGAACTTTAAGATGTGTTGACTTTGACTCCCAGAATCCCTCAGCAAGGCACGGGGCTTCCTGATTTATTTTACTTTGGAAGAAGTTATACATAAAAGACTTATAGCGCCTAAGGGAAGAATAATCCCATTAAAAAAAGATCTGGGCAGAAACTCCAGAGTCATAATGAGGCCCAGCTGATGTTCTCTTGCACTTCTTGATTGCCTTCAGAAGTGGTGGGTGCTCCATCACTGAAGGCTTTAAAAAAAAAGACCAGACAGCCATCTTTCTGGAATGATATCAGGCAGCAACCCCCAACTTTTTGGGCACCGGGGAACAGTTCCACGGAGAAAGGTTTTTCCATGGACCGGAGGAGGTGTGGTTTTGCGTGCTGCCTGCATCCTGCGGATGGGGCTTCGCATGTTTGCATGGCCCAGTTGCTGGCCTGCTGCGGACCGGTGCTGGTCCACGGACTGGGGGTTGGAGACCCCTGAAATAGGATCTTCTGCTCAAACAAGGGGTTGGACTAGAACAGGGCTTTTCAACCAGTAGTACGGGTACCACCTGTGGTACATTGGCACCTGGCAGGTGGTATGCGACCATCCTAGAAAAGTGGTAGTGGGGGAGGGGAATGAGCTGAACCGGTGGCAGCACCGCACAAGCCTGAGCGAGAGACGGCTGGAGCTGCAGGGCTGTCAGGGCTCAGCGGAAGCGCCAGGATCAGCGCCAGGCTCCAGCTGGAGCTCGGCGCTGATCCTGGCGCATCTGCTGAGCCCAGAAGAAGCACCGATCAGCTGGAATGTTGCAGCATCTCCAGGGTCTTGTGATTTACATTCAGATGCTTGGCAACTGATTCATATTTATGACGGTCACAGTGTCCCAGGGTCATGTGAAGTGACCAAATCCTGCTGCAACCACCCAGCAGATGGGGGGGGAATAAAAACCACACATACCCCACCCCACCCCCGCTGCCAATCCTCAACAGAAATGCTCACAACAATGAAAACCTCGGACAGGAGGAAGAGTGCCGCCGGGCGGGCAGGCAGGTGTCTTGCTCAGCTGTGGCTTGGGGGGCACTTTTTTCAGTGCCATTGTGACTTCGAACAGTCACTAAGCGAACTGTTGTAAGTTGAGGACTACCTGTACTTTATCACTTTTTTCCCTTTTTTGGGGGGAGGGGTCATCAGGTTTTTGACACTTTGCTAGGCGACTGGCGGTACTCAGATGTTGCCCTATCCTAAAAGTGGTACAATGGGTGAAAATGGTTGAAAAGCCCCTAGGTCCCTTCCAACTCTATTATTCAATGTTCTATATTCTCCCCTCCAGGCCAATTTGTTTACCGTGTACACAAGGAACAACTCGAGCTCTGAGGAAGCCTCTTGCAACGACCACGTGTCAGGACCATGGTAAGAGGATTGTTTGTGTTTTAAAAGTAACCAACATGGGGCAGAAGAGGGACCAAATCTTCTTCCAAAGTAACATTTCTCAACCTTGGCATCTTTCGTGGACTTCAACTCCCAGAATTCCTTTAAGGCTCTTCTCTGAACCTATTCTCTGAATTTCTTTGCGTCCCTCTTGTAACATGTTGCGCTGCATCCTGGGTTGATTCGACCTCGTACGGTGAATGACTTGGACTTGGAGCAAACTGGCTTGAGACGTTGGCCATCCCTGGTGCATGGTATTGCTGATTCGTCCAGCATCTTCCCCTCTTCTTTCTTTCTTTCTTTCTTTCTTTCTTTCTTTCTTTCTTTCTTTCTTTCTTTCTTTCTTTCTTTCTTTCTTT
>NW_015386371.1:0-22663 GCF_001527695.2 Protobothrops mucrosquamatus | reverse complement strand
TTTCCAGAAAATGGCTTGTGAGCAAGACGCTAGGAATGCCAAATTCTACAAAAACATTACCAATATCAAAGAAGTAGTGACTGATAACTTTCTCTGCACTGGGGGACAGGACCCTGTGCTGGACCCCAATACATGCAAAGGTGAGGAGTAGTGGTGCTCTCTGCCGTTTCCTGGGTTTCTTATCTCTTTAGGCCTCTCGAAACCAAGCTACCTCCAAAGCTGATCTTGCAAGTCATAGTAGAGCAGCATTAGCAGGAAGGAAGGGAATTATTTATTAAAGATATTTAAGAATATAAAGGCAAGGAGATACTTTGTTTGCAAGGATCTGCCCTTCTGCTCCTTTTGGCTCTGGGCTGAAGTTATAATGGAGAGACACCTGGGAACAGAAAATTGGACTTTTCAACAGTAACATTCACATAAGCACACAACAGCAGGTATTAATATATTTCACTCTGAATACACTGTAAAATAGAAATAACAGAATGACAGAGTTGAAGGGACCTTGGAGGTCTTCTAATACAACTCCCTGCTCAGGCAGGAAGCCCTATATTTCACGGTCTTTCAGTGTAAATGCAACAGTTCATTAATATGCCTTGGTAAGGCCACACTTGGAATACTGCATCCAGTTTTGGTCACCACGATGTAAAAAAGATGTTGAGACTCTAGAAAGAGTACAGAGAAGAGCAACAAAGATGATTAGGGGACTGGAAGCTAAAGCATATAAGGAACGGCTGATGGAATTGGGTATGTCTAGTTTAACAAAGAGAAGGATGAGGGGGGACATGATAGCAGTGTTCCAATATCTCAGGGGCTGCCACAAAGAAGAGGGAGTCAAGCTATTCTCCAAAGCGCCTGAAGGCAGGACAAGAAGCAACGGGTGGAAACTAATCAAGGAGAGAAGCAACCTAGAACTAAGGAGAAACTTTCTAACAGAACAATTAACCAGTGGAACAACCTGCCTCCAGAAGCTGTGAATGCTCCAACACTGGAAGTTTTTAAGAAGAAACTGGACAGCCATTTGTCCGAAATGGTATAGGGTTTCCTGCCTGAGCAGGGGGTTGGACTAGATGACCTCCAAGGTCCCTTCCAACTTTATCATTATTATTATTTTTACATCCTCCTCCTCTAGTTTTTACATCACTGAATCACATCTACTTTTGGATACATGTTAATATCTGTCTAAAATTGTCCCATGAGTTGGATTCCTGTGTGAGTCATAGATCTGATCTCTCCATACCCAACTCAGTCCCTTGATTAAAGCCCTTTTTCTTTTGGCTTGCAGGAGATTCTGGTGGTCCTCTCATTGTTCAGAAAAAGTTGCGTTATGTTCAGGTGAGTGGTTAGTTCACCAAAACTGCTAGACCACAGCATGTGTGTGTGTGAATGCCCCAAATTCAACCTGTCGGCTTCAGATCATGGCCGGGATGAAATTCTTATTAACTTTCTGTTCCAAAGGTGCTTTTTTCAAGAGGCAAGTGGACTTTCTTTCTTTTTCCTTGAACCCATTTTGCTTCTCCTCTAAGAAGCTTCTTCAGTTCTTGGATGAGAAGCGAACTGAAGAAGCTTCGAGGATGAGAAGTGAAAACGTCTTCAAGGGGAAAAAAAACTCAAGAAAGTCCAGTTGCCTCTTGAAAAAGCACCTTCAGGACAACCATGACGGAAATGAATGAGAATCTCCATAGATAAATTATCTTTGTGCTATGTGTAAGTTGGCCGCGTGTCCCCCAGTTCCAAAAATTATCTTCAGACTGAATGTCCATTCGCAGCCATAATTTCATAAAGCAAAGTCACATAAGAGAGGGGTTTTTTTTCTTTATCTGATGTCGGTTTTCCTTCAACGAAAGCGGTCAGATTCCAGGATTGGATTTCTCATGTTTTTCTATCTCTTTTCTTCTGTAGGTTGGCGTGATTAGTTGGGGTGTGGTTGATGTCTGCGGTCACAATATTGCGACATGTGAGGAACCCGAAAAATTCCAGAGGCGTAGTCCCTCCTTTGCCAGGGATTATCACTTCAACCTCTTCAAAGTTATTCCTTGGCTCAGAGAAAAGCTGGCCGATGAGGGACTAGAATTCATCTAGAATTCTTGTTCTTCCCAGCCCACTCAGATGCTCTCTGTACATAGAAGTCATTCTCTTCAAATCTTGCTAAGTAAATTCTATGTCCGGGGTCTTCAAACTCGGCCCTTTTAGGACTCGTGGACTTCAACTCCCAGAATTCCTCAGCCAGGCACTCTGGCTGAGGAATTCTGGGAGTTGAAGTCCATCAGTCCTAAAAGGGCCGAGTTTGAAGACCCCTGTTCTACGTTAACAATGACTATCCAATGTAACTGTATAGACAAAAAATAAATAAATGTGATATGTGTTATCCTTTGCTTAGCTCCTATGTTGGGATGGTTGGGCTTAGTTTCTACACAGAAGCGTCTGCAAGGGGGGGGTCCAAAAAATCAAGATGGTGACTGCAACTGGGACCTTGAACCCAGTCTACGACGACTCACCACTACCTGATGGCAGCCCGCTCGCCCGCTCGCTTGTCCAGTTCTCATTGAGTTATCGTGGCTGCAACTTTCCAGTGTTGAGATGTCCTGCGAAGAAATGGCGGCACTGAGTTGGCAGAGACAACTTGGCAATGGCGAGAAGGCTGCCCCCTGCTGGCCGCCCCGAGGTAGCAGCACCGAGTCTTCCCAGAGGGCGCCTTGAGCCCTCTGCAGGTTATAATAGTCGTTTATTAATGTACCAGTCTTATGACAGCATCAAAAGATAAGATAAAATAAAAATAAAATGTAGCATCTAATTCAGATAAAAGAAAATACAGTACAGGTAGTCCTTGACTTACAACCACAATTGAGCCCAAACTTTCTGTTGCTGAGCAAGACCGTTGTTAAGTGAATTATGCCCCATTTTACGACCTTTCTCTGGTTGTTAACTGAATAACTGTGATTGTTAAGTAACACGATTGCTAAATGAATCTGACTTCCCCATTGCTTGTCAGAAGATCACAAAAGGAGATCACAGGACCATGGGACACTGCAACCGTCATAAATATGAATCATTTGACAAGTGTTTGAATTTTGATCACGTGACCTTGGGGATGCTGCAACGATTGTAAGCGTGAAAACCTTCATAGGTCAGGGTTTTTTTAACGCCATTGTAGCTTTGAACGGGCACTAAGTGAAGTGTTGTAAGTTGAGGACTGTCTGTAATGATATTAGAAGAATCAGCATTGAGATACAGGAACCCTTAATCTGTTCTATATAATGGATTCATAGCTCAAGTGCCTTAACTATAAACCTAGCAGTTCCATTCACAATGTATACATTACAGCCAAGGAGGAAATAGGACAATTTGCAATTCATATTCCAGTAGCCTAAGAAGGTCACACAATTGACAGTCTAAACAATAACACCGGTAGTTTTATTGAGCCCAAAATTTCTGTTGGGAAGTGAGACATTAGTTAACTGAGTTTTATGATCTTTGTTACCACAATTGTTAAGTGAATCACTGCAGTTGTTAAATTAGTAACACAGTTGTTAAGTGAAACTGGCTTCCCTATTGACTTTGCCTGTCAGAAGTTTGCAAAAGGGGATCACGTGACCCTGGAGCACTGCAACCGTCATAAATATGAGTCAGTAGCCAAGCGTCTGAATTTTGATAAAGTGACCATGAGGAGGATGCAAAGGTCATAAGTATGAAAAAGGGTTATAAGTCACTTTTTTCAGTGCCGTTGTAATTTCGAACAGTCACTAAATGAACTGCTGTAAATCAAGGACTACCTGTATTACACACGATAGCTCCCAATATCCGTAGCTGGCTGACCGGCCATACTCAGCGTGTGGTCCTCAATGGAACCGCATCTACATGGAGGGAAGTGTGTAGTTGGGTGCCCCAGGGCTCTGTTCTGGGCCCAGTGCTCTTCAACATCTTAATCAACGATTTGGATGAGGGGATAGATGGGGAAATCATCAAATTTGCAGACGACACCAAGCTGGCAGGAATAGCCAACACTCCAGAAGACAGGCTTAAGATACAGAAGGATCTGGACAGACTTGAACACTGGTAAGGTGACCAATCGTCCTCCTTTAGGGAGGACAGTCCTCCTTTTGTAAGTTCTGTCCTCCCTCGAAAAGTGTCCTCCTACATGTCTTCCTTTTCAATATTTGAAGACTAATCTGCAGGGCTTTTTTTTTCTCACAGAACGCTCAGAACGGCGTTCCGGCAACTTTTTTTTTCAACTTTTGCATGAGCTCTGCTACTCCCCCTATTGGCTTTCGAAAGCCAATAGGAATTGCTGCTGAGCGCGCCAAAACACCCGGCTGGCAAACTTTGCACATGCAAAGTTTCACTGTATTATTGTTGCAATGAATAAAATGTTTCTTTTATTTACGATATTTTTTCTTCAATTTATTTGTGTCCTCCTTTTCATTGTAAAAAAGTTGGTCACCTTAACACTGGGCGCTATCTAACAAAATAAAATTCAATGGTGAAAAAAGTAAGGTTCTACATTTAGGCAAGAAAAACCAAATGTACAGGTATAGTATAGGGGGTACCTTGCTCAATAGGGAGAGGGATCTCAGAGTCCTAGTGGACAATCATTTAAATATGAGCCAGCAGTGTGCTACAGCTGCCAAAAAAGCCAACACAGTGCTAGGCTGCATTAACAGAGGGATAGAATCAAGATCACGTGAAGTGTTAATACCACTTTACAATGCCTTGGTAAGGCCACACTTGGAATACTGCATCCAGTTTTGGTCACCAGGATGTAAAAAAAGATATTGAGACTCTAGAAAGAGTACAGAGAAGAGCAACAAAGATGATTAGGGGACTGGAGACTAAAACATATAAGGAACGGTTGCTGGAATTGGGTATGTCTAGTTTAATGAAGAGAAGGACGAGGGGGGACATGACAGCAGTCTTCCAATATCTCAGGGGCCGCCACAAAGAAGAGGGAGTCAAGCTATTCTCCAAAGTGCCTGAAGGCAGGACAAGAAGCAATGGATGGAAACTAATCAAGGCGAGAAGCAACCTAGAACTAAGGAGAAACTTCCTGACAGTGAGAACAATTAACCAGTGGAACAACCTGCCTCCAGAAGCGGTGAATGCTCCAACACTGGAGGTTTTTTAGAAGAAACTGAACAGCCATTTGTCCGAAATGGTATAGGGTTACCTGCCTGAGCAGGGGGTTGGACTAGATGACCTCCAAGGTCCCTTCCAACTTTATTATTATTATTATTATTATTATTATTATTATTAATAATAATAAATGTAAGTGGGGGAAAAAAGAGAGAACCAAACGAAGCACTATCTGGTAATCCATGTCTGTGTCTCTGTGTATATACAGGTGGTCCTCGACTTATTCATTTAGTGACCGTTCAAAGTTACAACCGCATTGAAAAAAGAGACTTATGACCCTTTTCCACACTTTGCGACTGTTGCAACATCCCCAGGGTCCGCGTGATCAAAAATCGGATGCTTGGCAATTGATTCATATTTATGACGGTTGCAGTGCCCGTTTTGCGACCTTCTGACAAGCCAAATCAAGGGGGAAGCCAGGTTCACTTACCAGCTGTGTCACTAACTCAGCAACTGCAGCGATTCCCTTAACAACTGTGGCAAGAAAGGTGGTAAACTGGGGCAAAGTTTACTTAACAACTGTCTCAGCAACAAAAAATTTGGGCTCAGCTGAGGACTACCTGTAACGACATGGTAATGACATAGCTCAGTGGTGGCAAACCTATGGCACGGGTACCAGAGGCGGCACTCAGAGTCCTCTCTGTGGGCACGCGTGCTGTTGCCCCAATCCTAGGCCTTCAGCTGGTTTTTATAAAACCTTTTCGCTTTAGGCCTCCGCCGCCATGTGCAAAAACAAAAAAAAAGGTTCAATCAGTCAATTTCAACTTCTTGTGGGGAAAAAAAAGATCTTGCAAAGTTGGAATTGATTGATTGAACTTTTTAGTCCCACCCAGTCTGCTGTTACCACCGCAGCCACGCCCACCCAATTGGCCACACCCAGCCAATGGGCCACACCCACCCAGCACTCGACGATGCATAAGTGGGTTTTGGGTTGCAGTTTGGGCACTCAGTCTCTAAAAGGTTCGCCATCACTGGGATAGCTGTTCACATTTTTGGTATTACAGTTTCTCCAGAGTCAGAATAATATCTCAGTACTGGGGAGGAGGGCATTTCAAAACTATTGCCCTGAGAATATCAGGAAACGTCGCAATGAGCTGAGATTGGATAAATCATTATCCAAGTACACGAATCTTTCAGGTCACTGCCACTGTTGAGTCCTTGCCAGGATGTAAGAATTGCCCAATTTGAAGTTAATCTCAGTATTACAGTTCATTTCATGGGAAGAGATGAGAGGAGGTGGAATCATAACCAGGGAGACGAATGGGGAAATGTTCATTGTGATGGAGTGATTTGCAACAAATGCCAGGAGTTTCATCATTTGACCAGTTTCCATGAGATGCCTACAAGGGATGTTCATTTTATAGGTCCATAGGATTTCGGTTTTGCCACAGACTAAATTCTAGAGAGCACCACTTCAGGTTAGAGATAGGGGTGATATTATGAAAAGTCTGACCTAGAGTCAGAATCTCTGTTGGGGCCAGTGTGTGAGGAAGAGATATAAAGTGAGTCATTAACATCTTAATCAGAATAGAGCTGGAAGGGACTCGGAGGTCTCCAACTCCCTGTTCAAGCAGGAGACCCTATATCAGTGATGGCGAACCTTTTAGAGACTGAGTGCCCAAACTGCAACCCAAAATCCACTTATGCATCGAGTGCCAGGTGGGTGTGGCCCATTGGGTGGGCGTGGCCCATTGGCGGCGTGGCTGCGATGGTAACGGCAGACTGGGCGGGACTAAAAAGTTCAATCAATTCCAACTTTGCAAGATCTTTTTTTTACCGTGAGAAGTTGAAATTGACTGATTGAAACTTTTTTTTTTTTGCACGCGCCCTAAAGCGAAAAGGTTTTATAAAACCCAGCTGAAGGCCTAGGACTGGGGCGACGGCATGCGTGCCCACAGAGAGGGCTCTGAGTGCCGCCTCTGGCACGCGTGCCATAGGTTCGCCACAACTGCCCTATATCATTTCATGCAGGTGGCTCTCCAGTCTCTTAATAAAAACCTCCAGTGATAAAGTATCCAAAACATCTGACAGCAAACTGTTCCACTGTTTAATTGTCCTCACGGTTAGGAAGTTTCTCCTTAATTCCAGGTGGCTTCTCTCCTTGAGTAGTTTCCATCCATTGTTTCTTCTCTTGCCTTCTGGGGCTTTGAAAAATAAGTTGACCCCTCTTCTCTTTGTGGCAGCCCCTCCAGATGTTGTGGGTGCTCCATCACTGGAAGTTTTTAAGAGGAAACTGGACATCCATTTGTCCAGAATAGTACAGGGTCTCCTGCTTAAGCAGGGGGTCAGATTAGAAGACCTCCAAGGTCCCTTCCAGTTCTGTTATTCTATATTCTGAATGAAGGCAGTTGTAAACTATTCATTTTTAAAATCTTCAAAGACTACTAGAACAATGAAGAAGAGAGGTGTCAGATGGGAAGAGATAACGAGGGGGGAAAAAACAGAAATGGAACAATTAGAAACCAAACCAAAGAGAATACGTGGCATACAAGATGGAATGTCAAGGGAGATAGGGTCAAAAAAGTCAACATGGTGGCCAAACCTGAGCAATTAAGGCCCTGCCCTTTTTTACGTGAATTATTAAAAGGGTCGTAGCTTTGGTCACATAAAATAATAATCAGGGCTTTTTTTCTCATAGAATGCCCAGAACGGAGTTCCGGCACCTTTTTTGGATGGAACCTTGTAGGGTAGGCAAGGTGGGTTGTATGACGTATGTGAGTTCCGGCACCTTGCAATAATAATAATAATAATAATAATAATAATAATAATAATAATAATAATAATAATAATAATAATAATAATAATAATAATAATAATAATAATAATAATAATAATAA
The DNA here is from genome assembly GCF_001527695.2 of Protobothrops mucrosquamatus. NCBI lineage: Eukaryota > Metazoa > Chordata > Lepidosauria > Squamata > Viperidae > Protobothrops > Protobothrops mucrosquamatus. Next base: position 14,699 of record NW_015386371.1, on the reverse strand, counting down.
TAATAATAATACAGTTGGAAGGTACCTTGGAGGTCATCTAGTCCAACCCCCTGCTCAGGCAGGAAACCCTATACCATTTCAGAGAAATGGCTGTCCAGTCTCTTCTTAAAAACTTCCAGTGTTGGAGCATTCACCACTTCTGGAGGCAGGTTGTTCCACTGATTAATTGTTCTAACTGTCAGGAAGTTTCTCCTTAGTTCTAGGTTGCTTCTCTCCTTGATTTGGTCACATCTTAGGTGTTGTTTTTAATTGCAACACCACAACCACCAGATGCCCCTTAAAGTTCTTGAGACACTTCAGACTCAGGCTTGTTCGAAATAACCAAGGCAGCAGGCTTTCATAACAAGCCATTGTTTTCTTGAATTGCAGCAATTAAGCAATTATAGCCCGAATATGTGCCAGCTGAGCTGACACGCCCCAATCAGTCCTTCTTTCAGCCAGCCAAGACAAACAAGACCAACCCAATGATATCCATCCAAACAATAGCAGATGTCTACACTTATAGCTTGTCCTCGACTTACCACCACAATTGAGCCCCACATTTGGTTAAGTGAGTTTTGTCCCATTTTACGACCTTTTGCGGCAGTTAAGCAAACCACTGCGGTTGTGAAGTGAATCGTGCAATTGTTAAGGGGACCTGGCTTCCCCTGTTGACTTCGCTTGTCAGAAGCCATCTGGGAAGGTTACAAATGGTGATCACATGACTCTTGGACAGTGCAACTGTCATAAATACATGCCAGTTGCTAAGCGTCCGCATTTTGATCATGTGTGACCATGGGGATGCTGCAGTGGTCGTAAGTGTGAGAACCAGTCAGAAGTCACTTTCTTCAATACCATTGTAACCTCGAACAGTCACTAAATGAATGGTCGTAAGTTGAGGACTACCTGTACAAGATAAGCTCTTCTGGAAATGTCCCAAAGGGTGCCTCGGGGGCAGGGAGGCCCAGTCCAGGCTATTTGTGAGCTGGAAAAGGCCTGCAATCTGGGCCTGGGCCTTCTCAGGGTCTTCCAGGCCTCTCTGATCCCCTGAGGCACTCTGTGCCCCACTTATGACCTACAGTCATTTAATAACTGCAATGGGAAGAGCTGGGACTGCCATCTTGAGCAAGGCAGTCCCACATAAGTATCTCACTGAACAATCAGAAAAAATCTAGAACTATAATTTCAGGCTCGTTGTAGTTGTAAGTCGAGGACTATCTGTATATCTACAAAGATCCAAGGCCATGGTATTCCTCATGACGCTTTATGGAAGGGAAAGTTGGACTCTGAAGAAGCAGGGGAGGAAGAGCGTGGATGCTTTTGAGCTACGGCGTTGGAGAAGACCCCCGAGAATTAGTGTGGACAGCCAAGAAACAGACCAATGGGTTATCAAAGAAATAAACCCAGAAGTTCTTCCTTGAGGCACAAATGACCAGGCTCAAATTACTCTATTTTGGACACATCCTGTGAAGGCCCAGCTCTCTAGAAAAGACTCTTATTCTGGGAAAAAGTGAAAAAAAAGAGAAGATGAAGGCCGCCAGCAGAAAAGTGGACTCAGTTATAGTAGCGATGAATACCCTGTTGGGAGATTTGAAAGAACAAGTTAGGGATAGATTATCATGGAGAAAATCTATTTATGTGGTCATTTTGGGAGTCAAAAGCTGTCAGTCTAAATTAAACTAAAACGAATAAATGAAGCGGTTTGTGCTTTGGGGATAGAGATAGGGAAGATTCTCAACTCTGCAAAGAGGTTTTGGCTTGGTTAGGACAAAATTGGCTTTGGTTAGTGGAAACTAACCAAAGAGAGAAGCAACCTAGAACTAAGGAGAAACTTCCTGACAGTTAGAACAATTAACCAGTGGAACAACCTGCCTCCAGAAGCGATGAATGCTCCAACACTGGAAGTTTTTAAGAAGAAATTAGACAGCCATTTGTCCAAAGGGTTTCCTGCCTGAGCAGGGGGTTGGACTAGATGATCTCCAAGGTCCCTTCCAATTTATCATCATCATTATTATTATCATTAAATTGCCGGGAAAAGATTAGTTCAGCCTGGGGTAAAAAATAGTGCAATTTTGCCTCTTAATTTGCCCCTCTTTATATCTTGATATGGCTGCCATCATCATCACCATCATTGCGTTATTTTATTTCATTGTCAAATAGGTGGTCCTCGACTTACAACCACAATTGAGCCCAAAATTCCTGTTGCTCAAGTGAGACATTTCTTTAGTGAGTTTGGCTCCAATTTACGACCTTTCTTGCCCTGTGGTTAAGTGAATCACTGCAAGTTGTAAAGTTAGCAACACAGTTGTGAAATGTGTGTCAAGTTTCGAAGCAGGGTTTTGCTGCTGCAGGAATGATTGCTTCTCAGCTTGACAACCAACTCCTGGGGTGGGGGGGGGGGAGGGAAAGGATTGGAATGCAGACTTCAAAGATTGAGAAGACCATGAGACCCAAGGACAGTTCACAGGTGTCTGGTCAGACCCAGAAACATTTTCTCATAACAATATTTATCCATTTGATTGGACAACGTGACCTGATCCAGAGGGAGGAGAGAGAATTCTATGCTTTTACTATATGGGGCTTGGATGGGGTTTGGCCAGAGCTGGTTTTACTTTCATACATGCCAAAATGATGTACTCAATAAAGCTTTGCACAAAGAGATCGGAAAGTCTCGAAAGTGTTTGCTTGGTTGAGGTCGTTGGTCAGAACCTTGACAATGTGAATCTAGCTTCTCAATTGACTTTGCTTGTCAAAAGGTTGCAAAAGATGATCACATGTCCCCGGGAGACTGCAACCATCATAAATATGAGTCAGTTGCCAAGCATCTGAATTTTGATCATGTGACCACGGGGATGCTGCAGTGTTCGTAAGTGTGAAAAACAGTCGTAAGTCACCTTTTTTCAGTGCCGTTGTAACTTCAAACGGTCACTAAATGAACTGTTGTAAGTTGAGGACTACCTGTATTATTCTGCATTGTTATATTGCATTGGCACATCACCCATCAATTTTTTTAAAAAAATCTGAACTGAGCAAACTTCTGATAAAGATAGGTTTACCTCAGCTAAGCATTATTTTCATATTTTCATTCTTGTACCTCAATGAAACTTGTTTGTATTCTTAAATACACACACCTGTTTCCTGAATCTGTGGGATTCTGGCCATGATTGCAACAGACGGGAAAGTCATAGAAAAACAAAAATGCTCTTGTTATAGTGTGGGAAGTCAGCCCCCCCAGAGAAGGAAATATTAAAAGGGCAGGAAAATATATTTCCTCAAAGGATCTTAAAGAGGCAGAAAAGCATGCCGTTTTTTTAATCCCCCAAGCAGAAACCAGTTCTGTAGAAATGCAGATGTAAACCATAGGAAGGTCGAAGCTAGAAGCTTAGGAAGACAAAGACACCTAAAATCTACATACCCCACCCAAACTCTAAGACAGGACATAATAGGATTAACCCACAGATGCCAAAGGGCACACCCAGACTCAGGTCAGAATACATGACACAGGAAATAGCCTCAAACAGGAACAGGAAACAACTCCAAACAAAAGGCTCCAGAGGATATAAAAACCCACTCCCTACATGTGCTCTCGCTCTTTTCTGCCAGACCCATCTTTCTGTCTGGCTCTCCTCTTCAATAAACTGCAACCCAACCTTCTTTCTAAAGCAGTCGCCATCTTTATTCCCCGCTTGGACTGAACCACGATGAAGACTTTTCTTTCAACCATAGAAAAGAGCTTTCTGGGGTATTCTTTCCTCTTCCCATTTTTTGCTCTTTTTAAAGTCTTGTGTTGGTGTTTATATGGTCTCATTTTAGTTCACCCTGTGGGATAAGTATGGAACAAAACATAAACTTAATTTTTACGTGTTAATTTCAACTTCAAAGCATTGGCCAGTTCGCACAACTTCAGGGATTTCTATAGGACGTGGTCAAAAAAGATTGTGGGAGTGGAAGAAAAATACTCAGGCTGAGTCCCGACAAAACTGAGTGTCTCTGTGTTTTTGAGCCTCCCAACCAGAGGGACTTTCCAACACTAGACTTGGATAGGGTAGTGTTTCCCCATTGTATACATAGTCCACAATCGGGATTTCTTGGACTCACAGTTCCTGTTTGTAGAGGAGGAGCAGTCCATCTAGTGAACCAGTCCCTGTTTCTACATTGGGAGAGCCTACAAACAGTCATTCACTGCCCTAGCATCAGTCCTGATAGGTAGACCAGACCAAGAAATCAATTCCACAGGAAGGTTAAAATTACAGTACTTTTATTGAGACTGGCTAGAATGGTAATGGAATGGAGTGGCGTGGAGTGGAGTGGAGTGGAGTGGAGTAGAGTAGAGTAGAGTAGAGTAGAGTAGAGTAGAGTAGAGTAGAGTAGAGTAGAGTAGAGTAGAGTTCTTTATTGGCCAAGTGTGATTAGACACACAAGGAATTTGTCTCCAGGAAATAAGCTTTCAGTATACATACAAACCACAAGGTGATAAGTCATGTATCATAAATCATACTTACAATCATTAATCATAAGATACAACAACGTGCTAAATCATAGATACCAATAATAATAGAACCTAGCAAGTATGATTATGTTGAACAATCTCCTCCTCCTCCTCCTCCTCCTCTTTATGGCACACAAAATGATAATATAAGCAGGCAAGGCTTTATTTTTATCAGATGTCTGAATATTTCCAGAAGTTAAAAAGAATCTATTTTCTCCTTAATTTTTAAATACCATTCTATATTTGTTCCATCTTTTCCAGGGACCTTTTCAGATTTCATAATATCAGTATCATAAATATCTCATGCGGTTATTTCTGCAAGCCAGCTCACCTGAGTATACATCCGAAATTTTAAATTTAGATTTTAAAAAGCATCTGTCTGTTCACTTGCTATATCTACAGGTGTAGAGTAAGGGTTTTTTGTTCTAGCATTCCAAAACCTGGATATGAATTTCATTAAATTGTTGTGCTTTGTTCCTGAGAACGATTTCATTAAAGGTATAATTTTACTTTATTGCAAACATTTCAAAAGTGAAGCCAACGGTTTCCCTGCTTTTGTTTCCTTATTCCCAAAACTTTTGTTTCACTTATTTTGAAAAAAAATATTGCATATCCAAAGCACAGACTTGGCCCAGGTTCAACTTGGTAGCTCCAAAAATGTAAGTGATATGTTTCTAAGCAACTTCTAACCCAATCATTTCCTTGCAGCTATATCTGCTGGCAAATAAAATAAGCATTTGCCAATCTATTCAGAACTGAATAGATTTGGTTGAAAGAGGCACTAAAAAGAAGAAAAAAGTACTTGAAAGAAGTATTTGATTTGGGCCAGATATACTGTATCCTTGAATTCAGAGAATTCTGAAAATAATCTTACAATTAAAACCAGACATTTTCCTTTTAGGCTTGTTGGACAAACAAGCTAGAATAAAACATGGGCCTTTGTTTTTATTTATGATAAACAGCACCATGACTCTTGTATGCACAGAGATGAAAGGATTTACAGCAGAAGAATGGATTCTGAATTTGATGGAACAGCAGAGATGGCAAAACGGACTGCTTTGATCAAAGAAAAGACAACATAGTTTCTATTTGGAAAGCACTTCAAAAAATTTTGCTTGAAATGGAAAGAAATCAGATTTTAAACTTCGGATTTGACAATTACGATTATTTATAATTATATAATTATAAAATCATCAAATCCCAGTTAAGGATTAATTTCAGAGTCTGAAGGGCTACTGTATTTTATATTTGTATCTGTGCTGAAGAAAGTCAGAAGTTATTCTTTTCTAATACTGCATCCAGTTTTGGTCACCACGATGTAAAAAAGATGCTGAGACTCTATAAAGAGTACAGAGAAGAGCAACAAAGATGATTAGGGGACTGGAGGCTAAAACTTATAAGGAACGGTTGCTGGAACTGGGTATGTCTAGTTTAATGAAGAGAAGGGCGAGGGGGGGGGGACATGATAGCAGTGTTCCAATATCTCAGGGGCTGCCCCAAAGAAGAGGGAATCAAGCTATTTTCCAAGGCGCCTGAAGGCAGGACAAGAAGCAATGGATGGAAACTGATCAAGGAGAGAAGCAACTTAGAACTAAGGAGAAACTTCCTGACAGTTAGAACAATTAACCAGTGGAACAACCTGCCTCCAGAAGCAGTGAATGCTCCAACACTGGAAGTTTTTAAGAAGAGACTGGACAGCCATTTGTCCGAAATGGTATAGGGTTTCGTGCCTGAGCAGGGGGTTGGACTCGATGACCTCCAAGGTCCCTTCCAAGTTTATTATTATTATTATTATTATTATTATTATTATTATTATTATTATTATTATTATTATTATTATTATTATTATTATTATTATTATTATTATTATTATGGATCATCGCACAGTCAGACAGATGTTCAGACTGAATTTGGTATTTTGTCTACCTATTGAGTTCTATTATTATTATTATTATTATTATTATTATTATTATTATTATTATTATTATCATTATTATCATTATTATCATTATTATCATTATTATCATCTAGTTTCCCCTTTTTCCCTGTGCTCTTTCTTTCTTTCTTTCTTTCTTTCTTCCTTTCTTTCTTTCTTTCTTTCTTTCTTTTTTTTTTCTTTCTTTCTTTCTTCGTCTGTTTGGTTGGAAGTCTGTTTTAAAGGATTGTTACCATAACAGTTGATAACAAGAAACGACTGATTCTTGTTTGCACAAAGATTTCCAATAGAAATCTATTGTAATAGAATTCTTTTGCAACCCCTAACTTGAATGTGACTGCTGCCAATATCAAACTAATGAGGGCTTAGAAGAGTGAACTCTAGAGAACAAATAGATGTAGCAAAGGGGCTCTAGTCTAGTGAAAAGGAGGACTAGGGGTGACATGATAACAATGGTCAAATATCTGAGTGGCTGCCACAAAGAAGAGGGAGACAACCTATTTTCCAAAGCGCCTGAAGGCAGGACAAGAAGCAACGAATGGAAACTAATCAAGGAGAGAAGCAACCTGGAATTAAGGAGAAACTTCCTGACAGTAAGAATAATCAACCAGTGGGACTCCTTGCCTTCAGAAGTTGTAAGTGCTCCATTACTGGAGACTTTTGAGAAGAGACTGGACAACCTTTTGTCTAAAACAATATAAGGTCTCCTACTTGAGCAGGAGGTTGGACTAGAAGACCTCCAAGGGCCCTTCCAATTCAGGCAACTGACTCATATTTATGACGGTTGCAGTGTCCCAGGGTCACGTGATCTCCTTTTGCGACCTTCTGACAAGCAAAGTCAATGGGGAAGCAGATTCCCTTCACAACTGTGTTACTAACTTAACAACTGCAGTGATTCACTTAACAACTGTGGCAAGAAAGGTTGTAAAATGGGGCAAAAATCACTTAACAAATGTTGGGCTCAATTGTGTCGTGAGGACTACTAGTACGGGTAGTCCTTAACTTACAACCGTTCGTTTAGTGACCGTTTGAAGTTACAACAACACTGAAAAAGTTGGCTTATAACCGACCCTCACACTTACAACTGTCACAACATTCCAACATTCAGATCTGGGTGGCTGACAACCAGCATGCATTTGCAACAGTTGCAGTGTCCCATCTGTGACCTTCCCAGCAGGTTCCCAACATGCAAAGCCAATGCAGTGAGGTGGGTTCATTTAATGACAGCATGATTCACTGAACAACCACAGCGATTCACTCAACAACCGTGGCCAAAAAAATGGAAATTGTGGTCCCAATTGTGGCTGCACGTCGAGCATGACCTGTACACAAGAGAAGAGAAACAACATTCTTTACTTTTGATTGAAGTCTCTGGTCTGATTGGTAACGATCTTTGTTTTTGTAATAAAAACCCCAATTGCACAAAAAATAGTGGCAAGTCCCCCTGCCTTTGACCCGTGCCAATTGCACAAAGGAAACCTACCATAGCAAAATTTTGTAGGAGCATTACAACCAGATTTGAGTGTGGGATAGTGCCAGTGAGGTTTGCCTAGCCTGGCAGAACTGTGTAAGGCCAATGAAAGGATGATGATGATGATGATGATGATGATGATGATGACGACGACGACGACGACAACAACAACAACAACAACAACAACAACAACAACAATAATAATAATAATAATAATAATAATAATAATAATAATAATAATAGTAATAATAAAGTTGGAAGGTGTTATGTCCTGGGCCGGCAGGCACAGGCTGCAGCGATTGGCCCGGGCAGATCATGTGGATGCCCGAGACAAGAAAGGCTGCTCCCAGCCTTTGCAATGATTGGCCAGCAAGGTATTGTGCAAGGGGGCTATAAAAGGGGGCCGCACCATTTTAAAATCTCTTCTGTTGGTGTTGCAATAAAGGAGAACTGTTGGAACTCGTTGCTTCATCTCAATGCCTTTTTTCCTGAAACAGAACAGAAGGGACCTTGGAGGTCATTTAGTCCAACCCCCTGCTCAGGCAGGAAACCCTATACCATTTCAGACAAATGGCTGTCCAGTCTCTTCTTAAAGACTTCCAGTGTTGGAGCATTCACCGCTTCTGGAGGCACGTTGTTCCACTGGTTAATTGTTCTCACTGTCAGGAAGTTTCTCCTTAGTTCTAGGTTGCTTCTCTCTTTGGTTAGTTTCCATCCGTTGCTTCTTGTCCTGCCTTTGGGTGCTTTGGAGAATAGCTTGACTCCCTCTTCTTTGTGGCAGCCCCTGAGATATTGGAACACTGCTATCATGTCCCCCCTCGTCCTTCTCTTCGTTAGACTAGACATACCCAATTCCAGCAGCCGTTCCTTATATGCTTTAGCCTCCAGTCCAGGAGTTTGTGGGCTTAAAGGTTAAAATGTCTGCTTGACCCCCAGCCTTTGGCCCATCTAACTAGAATTTCAAACAATTTAAAATAAGCAAGATTTCAGCTCTTGGCTGACCCTTTGTCACCTGAGATAAGTATCATTGGATTTATTTTACCATTTCCCACAACTCAGCTGCTTTCTCAGGGAGGGACCAGTCCATCACATGATGGGAAGAAGGCCAAAAACTTTTATAAGTACGGTAGCACAGAATTGCAGTCCACCTGCAATAACGAAAGCAGGAGTGGAAAGTAAAGAGAAAAGAAGCGGGAATGCAGCGTCTCGGCACATTTGTCTACCTTCTCCTCTTCCTGGGGGTGTTCTCTGCAGGTAGGGTGTGATATTCCAGACCCGGTTGCAAAGTTGCCCCAAAATGTTATTTTATTCCCCCTGCTTATAGACTGCTAAGCTTTTTGGCTAAAAGAGCAAAAGTTTCATTTCTAGTCTCCTTAAATGTGTTGTTGCCTACTGAAAGGGTTTGCTTTCACCACGCTTTAAAAAAAAAAAAAAGTCGATGCAAAAGGTCCCAGAAGTGAATTTCCCCTTCTACAATATTCCATATTCCTGTTATATTCCCCTTTGGCCATTGTTTGGCATTTCACGGGGAAGAGGCATCAGAGGTTTATATTTGGTTGCATGGCAGTAGGTAGGGTTGTGGGTCAAGGAAGGTTGGGTCTACTTCAATTGGGTAGACTCATTCAGACATATGGAGCTGAGGTATTCTTTCAGCCCAGCCTGCCTTACAGGGTTGTTTTCTGGGAATAAGGTGAAGAGAGATGTCCACAGAAGTTACTGTATGCTACTGAAAGAAAGGGAAAGAGGAGGAGAGGAAGGAGGAAGGAGGGGGAGGAAGGAGGAGGAGGAGGAGGAGGAGGAGGAGGAGGAGATAGAGGAGACGAGGAGGAGGAGGAGGAGGAGAATATGAAGATGAAGACGAAGAAGAAGAAGACGAAGAAGAAGAAGACGAAGACGAAGACGAAGACGAAGAAGAAGAAGAAGAAGAAGAAGAAGAAGAAGAAGAAGAAGAAGAAGAAGAAGAAGAAGAAGAAGAAGAAGAAGAAGAAGAAGAAGAAGAAGAAGAAGAAGAAGAAGAAGAAGAAGAAGAAGAAGAAGAAGAAGAAGAAGAAGAAGAAGAAGAAGAAGAAGAAGAAGAANNNNAGAAGAAGAAGAAGAAGAAGAAGAAGAAGAAGAAGAAGAAGAAGAAGAAGAAGAAGAAGAAGAAGAAGAAGAAGAAGAAGAAGAAGAAGAAGAAGAAGAAGAAGAAGAAGAAGAAGAAGAAGAAGAAGAAGAAGAAGAAGAAGAAGAAGAAGAAGAAGAAGAAGAAGAAGAAGAAGAAGAAGAAGATTTGAACACTGGGCGCTATCTAACAAAATGAAATTCAATGGTGAAAAAGGCAAGGTTCTACATTTAGGCAGGAAAAACCAAATGCACAGGTATAGTATAGGGGGTACCTTGCTCAATAGTAGCAACTGTGAGAGGGATCTTGGAGTCCTAGTGGACAATCACTTAAATATGAGCCAGCAATGTGCTGCAGCTGCCAAAAAAGCCAACACAGTGTTAGGCTGCATTAACAGAGGGATAGAATCAAAATCACGTGAAGTGTTAATACCACTTTACAATGCCTTGGTAAGGCCACACTTGGAATACTGCATCCAGTTTTGGTCACCACAATGTAATAAAGATGGTGAGACTCTAGAAAGAGTACAGAGAAGAGCAACAAAGGTGATTAGGGGACTGGAGGCTAAAGCATATAAGGAACGGTTGCTGGAATTGGGTATGTCTAATTTAATGAAGAGAAGGACGAGGGGTGACATGATAGCAGTGTTCCAATATCTCAGGGGCTGCCACAAAGAAGAGGGAGTCAAGCTATTTTCCAAAGTGCCCGAAGGCAGGACAAGAAGCAACGGATGGAAACTAACCAAGGAGAGAAGCAACCTAGAACTAAGGAGAAACTTCCTGACAGTTAGAACAATTAACCAGTGGAACAACCTGCCTCCAGAAGTGGTGAATGCTCCAACACTGGAAGTTTTTAAGAAGAGACTGGACAGCCATTTGTCCGAAATGGTATAGGGTTACCTGCCTGATCAGGGGGTTGGACTAGATGATTTCCAAGTTCCCTTCCAACTTTATTATTATTTATTATTTATTACTACCACCTAAGTAACTGTGGACATGCCAATACAATTCCCTGCCCTTCCTAATTTTATTACATTGTTTTAATTTGAAAAAATGAATAGGAAGGAACCTACTCTCCAAGCACTCTCCCCTTCCCAGCATAAACTGTAATTTTAATAAACTAGACATACCCAATTCCAGCAACCGTTCCTTATATGTTTTAGCCTCCAGTCCCCTAATCATCTTTGTTGCTCTTCTCTGTACTCTTTCTAGAGTCTCAGCATCTTTTTTACATCGTGGTGACCAAAACTGGATGCAATATTCCAAGTGTGGCCTTACTAAGGCATTGTAAAGTGGTATTAATACTTCACGTGATCTTGATTCTATCCCTCTGTTAATGCTTCTGTGCATGTGCCTTTGTGTTGTCTCTGTGTATGTTTGTGGGTAGCTGTCAGCCCCACTAGAGAGACCAGCTAGGAAATCAGCTTCATAGAATGGCTAAATCTCCTTTTATGGAGAATGGCTGGAATAACAGAATCTTGCAAATCTGATTGTGTTGCCTCCTGTCCCTTCTTATACTCCAGCCAATCACCTGCCTCACTTCTGAATGTTAGCTTGTTTCTCTAGACTTTAAAACGTTTCAGTCCCTTTTGCCTGGCTAACGGTTCTTGTACATTTCCATTAAGGAGTTAGGCCCAAGAAATCAGGAAACAAGGTGATTCAAACGAATACAGGTTTATTGCTTGCTAACACTCTCTATAAGAATCGGAACTACTAATGGTGAAAGCAAATAGGAGTCAACGGAAGGTGGCCTGGATTTAGATCTCTTGGGGACATGAGGGGATTCGAGACTGCTGACATGTTTGACCCCTTCATCAGGCTCAGCTTGATCATCTCCTACACCAGGGGTAGGCAACCTTGGCTCTTTTATGACTCGTGGACTTCAACTCCCAGAATTCCTGAGCCAGCATGGCTCAGCTTGGAAACCTCTCCCTTTCCCCTCAGCATGGCTGGCTCAGGAATTCTGGGAGTTGAAGTCCACAAGTCATAAAAGGACCAAGTTTGAAGACCCCTGCTTTAAGATGTGTGGACTTCAACGCCCTGAATTCCCCAGCCAGCATGGCTGGCTGGCTGGGGAATTCTGGGCGTTGAAGTCCACACATCTTGAAGTGGCCAAGATTGAGAAACACTGGTCTAGATTAAAAGTTGACTGAAAATAAAGGACCCTGACCCTTCTAACTGATTATCTCTCTCTGGTTGGGGAATTTCCCCATCTGAAAATTATGTCAACATTGTGACATTTGTCCTGGCAGAGAAGTGTGAGTACCTGCCCAAGAAGAAAGAGCTGCCAGCTTGGATTGAGTGGCTTGTTTTAAAACATTTACTATGTAATCAGATATGATTTGATCCATACAATCCCTTTTTTCCTTCTTCTTTTTTACAGTTAGTCCTCGACTTACAGCCATTTGTTTAGTAGCTGTATGACCGTTTTTCACACTTACAACTGTTGCAGCATCTCATGGTCACATGATCAAAATTCGAACACTTGATGGTTGCGGTGTCCCAGGTGGTCACACAATCCCCTTTTGCTAACCTTCTGATAAGCAAAGCCAGATTCACTACATTTTTTACTTATCAATAGTCACCAGTTTATTAATGAATTCATTACAACAACAACAACAATAATAAAGTTGGAAGGGACCTTGGAGGTCATCTAGTCCAACCCCCTGTTCAGACAGGAAACCCTATACCATTTTAGACAAATGGCTGTCCAGTCTCTTGTTAAAAACTTCCAGTGTTGGAGCATTCACCACTTCTGGAGACAGGTTGTTCCACTGGTTAATTGTTCTGTCAGGAAGTTTCTCCTTAGTTCTAGGTTGCTTCTCTCCTTGATTAGTTTCCATCCGTTGCTTCTTGTCCTGCCTTCGGGTGCTTTGGAGAATAGCTTGACTCCCTCTTCTTTGTGGCAGCCCCTGAGATATTGGAACACTGCTATCATGTCCCCCCTCATCCTTCTCTTCATTAAACTAGACATACCCAATTCCAGCAGCCTTTCCTTATATGCTTTAGCCTCCAGTCCCCTAATCATCTTTGTTGCTCTTCTCTGCACTCTTTCTAGAGTCTCAACATCTTTTATACATCGTGGTGACCAAAACTGGATGCAGTATTCCAAGTGTGGCCTTACCAAGGCATTGTAAAGTGGTATTAACACTTCACCTGATCTTGATTCTATCCCTCTGTTAATGCAGCCCAACACTGTGTTGGCTTTTTTGGCAGCTGCAGCACACTGTTGGCGGTACTAAATATTATTGTAAAGTACTATCCCATCTCTGCTACAGTAACACACATTGCTGCATCTTTTGATCAAACATAAAATCTTCCCTTTTCCAAAACAAAGAAATCGCTCGTTTCTGACAATGGTTTCTTGATTTCTGAAATAATATCGTATTTCCAACTTTTCAATACGATTCTTTCAGCCATCTGCTCTGCTCCAGACAGGTGATCCTCAGCTTAACGATGGCAATGGGGTTAGGATTTTCTAAGCCATGCGGTCATAAAGCACCCCTGCCTTGCTTAATGATGGCAATCCCTCCAGTCCCATTTGCTGTCATTTAACTCCATCCCACAGCTTCCCCCTTGACTTGTGGAGGACGCTGGCAGTGAAGCTTGCAAGCACCAGTCACGTAATTGTGGGGCACTGCAACAGGTCATCATTATAAACCAGTTGCCAAGTGCTCAAATAACAATCAGGTGATCACACGGATGCCAGACTATTGACCAGAACACCAAGGACTGGTTATAACCACCTTTCATTCAGTCCTGTCATAACTTTGATCACCGAACAAATGATCCATACATTGATTGCTGTACAATCATAGTTCCTGATAAACCATCAGATTCCAAAGCTTTAGTGTGCAGCTTGATTCAGGAACAGTATAAATTCTCCCAATCTTTTCCAATTCTGAAACATGCTTTGTTTGATACAGGTTAAGTCCTCGACTTATAACCACGCTTAAACCCAAAATTTCTGTTACCGAGACATTCATTAAGTGAGTTTTGCCCCATTTGATGACCTTGCGTGCCCCCGCTGTTAAATGAATCACTGCAGTTGGTAAGCTAGTCATTGTTAAGTGAATCTGGCTTCCCCAATGACTTTGTTTGTCAGAAGGTCACAAAAGGGAATCACATGACTTCCGGGGACACTGCAACTGTCATAAATATGAGTCAGTGGCCAAGCGTCTGAATTTTGATCACATGGCCATGGGGATGCTGCAATGGTCATAAGTGTGACAAATGGTCATAAGTCTCTTTTTTTTCAGTGCCATTGTAACTTTGAACGGTCACTAAATGAACGGTTGTAAGTCAAGGACTACCTGTATTTTGTTTATTTATTCAGCAAAATTATATGGTTGCCCGTCGCAGTGTGTGTCATGCCCTCAAGTTGGGTTTAATGGCAACACAGGCTGCTTCAGGCACTCACTTGCTCCCCCCCCAGTAATTCCCCCCCCCCAGCAATTCCTCCTAGGATCTTGGTACCCCACTGAAGTGTGTGACTTGTGAGCAAACAACAAGACACTGAACTAACCGAGACTTCCGGTGGCAGGCGATTTCGCTGGTCGCAGCTGTTTGCTGCCTCCCGCCTGTTTTGCGTAAAAGCCGGTTTGACAGCTAGCATCTGCTGTCAAACGGCTTGATACCTTTCCCCTGGGCATAAGGGGATCGGTGAGCTGCCCGGGGTAGGAGTTGAGTTCCCGAGTCGTCCTATATGGACGATGTAGGTGAGA
>NW_015386370.1:3003269-3004621 GCF_001527695.2 Protobothrops mucrosquamatus | reverse complement strand
AAACATATATTCAGGTTCCCCACCAGTTGGGGAACCCGAAAAATCATATGCTTTCTGGATGCGACCTCTCCTTCAGGAGTTAGGCCCCGGCGTATCTTGCATTTGTTGGCAAATAGCCAATTGAGCATTGAAGCTCAAAATTTGAAACTGACCTCAAATTCGAAAAGTAAACATATATTCAGGTTCCCCACCAGTTGGGCAACCCGAAAAATCATATGCTTTCCGGATGCGACCTCTTTTTCAGGAGTTAGGCCACGGTGTATCTTGTATTTGTTGGCAAATAGCCAATTGAGCTTTGAAGCTCAAAATTTGAAATTGACCTCAAATTCGAAAAGTAAAAATATATTCAGGTTCCCCACCAGTTGGGGAACCCGAAAATTCATATGCTTTCCGGATGCGACCTCTCCTTCAGGAGTTAGGCCTTGGCGTATCTTGTATTTGTTGGCAAATAGCCAATTGAGCATTGAAGCTCAAAATTAGAAACTGACCTCAAATTCGAAAAGTAAACATATATTCAAGTTCCCCACCAGTTGGGGAACTCGAAAAATCATATTTCTTCCGGATGTGACATCTCCTTCAGGAGTTAGGCCAGGGCATATGTTGCTTTTGTTTGTAAATAGCCAACTGAGCATGGAAAGTCAAAATTTGAAACTGGCCTCAAATTCGAAAAGTAAACATATATTTAGGTTCCCCACCAATTGGGGAACCTGAAAAATCATATTTTTTCCGGATGCGACCTCTCCTTAAGGAGTTAGGCCAGGGCATATGTTGCATTTGTTTGCAAATAGCGAATTGAGCATGGAAAGTCAAAATTTGAAACTGACCTCAAATTCGAAAAGTAAACATATATTCAGGTTCCCCACCAGTTGGAGAACCCGAAAAATCATATTTCTTCCGGATGCGACCTCTCCTTCAGGAGCTAGGCCACGGTGTATCTTGCATTTTTTGGCAAATAGCCAATTGAGCATGGAAAGTCAAAATTTGAAACTGACCTCAAATTCGAAAAGTAAACATATATTCAGGATCCCCACCACTTGGGAAAACCGAAAAATCATATGTTTTCCGGATGCGACCTCTCCTTCAGGAGCTAGGCCACGGTGTATCTTGCATTTTTTGTCAAATAGCCAATTGAGCATGGAAAGTCAAAATTTGAAAGTGACCTTTAATTCAAAAAGTAAACATATGTTCAGGATCCCCACAAGTTGGGGAACCCAAAAAATCATATGTTTTCCGGATGCGACCTCTCCTTCAGGCATTAGGCCACGGTGTATCTTGCAATTGTTGGCAAATAGTCAATTGAGAATGGAAGCTCAAAATTTGAAACTGACCTCAAATTCGAAAAGTAAACACAT
>NW_015386370.1:2997756-2999223 GCF_001527695.2 Protobothrops mucrosquamatus | reverse complement strand
TCAAATTCGAAAAGTAAACATATATTCAGGTTCCCCACCAGTTGGGGAACCCGAAAAATCATATGCTTTCCGGATGCGACCTCTCCTTCAGGAGTTAGGCCCCGGCGTATCTTGCATTTGTTGGCAAATAGCCAATTGAGCATTGAAGCTCAAAATTTGAAACTGACCTCAAATTCGAAAAGTAAACATATATTCAGGGGAACCCGAAAAATCATATGTTTTCCGGATGCGACCTCTCCTTCAGGAGTTAAGTCCCGGCGTATCTTGCATATGATTTTTCGGGTTCCCCAACTGGTGGGGAACCTGAATATATGTTTACTTTTCGAATTTGAGGTCAGTTTCAAATTTGGGCTTCAATGCTCAATTGGCTATTTGCCAACAAATGCAAGATACGCCGGGTCCTAACTCCTGAAGGAGAGGTCGCATCCGGAAAACACATGATTTTTCGGGTTCCCCAACTGGTGGGGAACCTGAATATATGTTTACTTTTCGAATTTGAGGTCAGTTTCAAATTTTAAGCTTCAATGCTCCATTGGCTATTTGCCAACAAATGCAAGATACGCCGGGTCCTAACTTCTGAAGGAGAGGTCGCATCAGGAAAACATATGATTTTTCGGGTTCCCCAACTGGTGGGGAACCTGAATATATGTTTACTTTTCGAATTAGAGGTCAGTTTCAAATTTGAGCTTCAATGCTCAATTGGCTATTTGCCAACAAATGCAAGATACGCCGGGGCGTAACTCCTGAAGGAGAGGTCGCATCCGGAAAACATATGATTTTTCGGGTTTCCCAACTGGTGGGGAACCTGAATATATGTTTACTTTTCAAATTTGAGGTCAGTTTCAAATTTTGAGCTTCAATGCTCAATTGGCTATTTGCCAACAAATGCAAGATACGCCAAGGCCTAACTCCTTAAGGAGAGGTCGCATCCGGAAAACACATGATTTTTCGGCTTCCCCAACTGGTGGGGAACCTGAATATATGTTTACTTTTCGAATTTGAGGTCAGTTTCAAATTTTGAGCTTCAATGCTCCATTGGCTATTTGCCAACAAATGCAAAATACGCCGGGTCCTAACTTCTGAAGGAGAGGTCGCATCAGGAAAACATATGATTTTTCGGGTTCCCCAGCTGGTGGGGAACCTGAATATATGTTTACTTTTCGAATTTGAGGTCAGTTTCAAATTTTGAGCTTCAATGCTCAATTGGCTATTTGCCAACAAATGCAAGATACGCCGGGGCCTAACTCCTGAAGGAGAGGTCGCATCCAGAAAACACATGATTTTTCGGGTTCCCCAACTGGTGGGGAATCTGAATATATGTTTACTTTTCGAATTTGAGGTCAGTTTCAAATTTTAAGCTTCAATGCTCCATTGGCTATTTGCCAACAAATGCAAGATATGCCAGGGCCTAACTCCTGAAGGAGAGGTCGCATCCGGAAAACATATGATTTTTCGGGTTCCCCAACT
>NW_015386370.1:2990394-2995795 GCF_001527695.2 Protobothrops mucrosquamatus | reverse complement strand
TCAGGAGTTAGGCCCCGGCGTATCTTGCATTTGTTGGCAAATAGCCAATTGAGCATTGAAGCTCAAAATTTGAAACTGACCTCAAATTCGAAAAGTAAACATATATTCAGGTTCCCCACCAGTTGGGGAACCCGAAAAATCATATGCTTTCCGGATGCGACCTCTCCTTCAGGAGTTAGGCTACGGCGTATCTTGCATTGGTTGGCAAATAGCCAATTGAGCATTGAAGCTCAAAATTTGAAACTGACCTCAAATTCGAAAAGTAAACATATATTCAGGTTCCCCACCAGTTGGGGATCCCGAAAAATCATATGCTTTCCGGATGCGACGTCTCCTTCAGGAGTTAGGCCCCGGCGTATCTTGCATTTGTTGGCAAATAGCCAATTGAGCATTGAAGCTCAAAATTTGAAACTGACCTCAAATTCGAAAAGTAAACATATATTCAGATTCCCCACCAGTTGGGGAACCCGAAAAATCATATGCTTTCCGGATGCGACCTCTCCTTGGGAGCCTTCCATGTTTCCTGCTAAAAGACATGGGAAAATCCCATTGAAGGAAAATTCCACTGAGGGGTAGGTTTAACTCACCATGAACCCATAGAGCAAAATGGATATCGCCAACAAACTCGGAGTTCTTGGGCATGGTTAGGAAGACACTGACTTTTCCAGGCTGACCTTTCCATGTTTCCTGGTAAAATACATGGAAAAATCCCATTGGAGACAAAATTCCTCTTAGGGTTAGGGATAGGATTAGGGTTAGGTTACGATAAACATATTGTGCAAAATGGAGTTCGCCAACAAACTGGGAGTGCTTGGGTATGGTTAGGAGGGCAGTGACTTTTCCAGGCTGACCTTTCCATGTGTCCTTGAAAAAGATATGGGAAAATCCCATTTGAGAGAAATTCCACTTAGGGTTAGGGTAAGGTTACGAAGAACTCATAGAGCAGTAGTGGCTAAACCTATGGCACGGGTGCCAGAGGCGGCACTCAGAGCCCTCTCTGTGGGCATGTGCACCATTGCCCCAGTCCTAGGCCTTCAGCTGGGTTTTATAAAACTTTTCGCTTTAGGTCTCCACCGACGTTTGCAAAAAAAAAAAAAAAGGTTCAATCAGTCAATTTCAACTTCTCACGAAAAAAAAAGATCTTGCAAAGTTGGAATTGATTGATTGAACTTTTCAGTCCCACCCAGTCTGCCGTTATCACCACAGCCACACCCACCCAATGGGCCATGCCCACCCAATGGGCCACACCCACCCGACACTTGACATTGCATAAGTGGGTTTTGGGTTGCAGTTTGGGCACTCGGTCTCTAAAAGGTTTCCCATCACTGCCATAGAGCAAAATAGACATCGCCAACAAACTGGGAATTCTTGGGTATGGTTGGGAGGGCACTGACATTTCCAGGCTGACCTTTCCATGTTTCCTGGTATAAGACATGGGAAAATCCCATTGGAGGAAATATCCACTTAGGGTAAGGGTTAGGTCACCATGAACACATAGAGCAAAATGGACATCGCCAACAAACTCGGAGTGCTTGGGAATGGTTAGGAGGGTAATGACTTTTCCAGGCTGACCTTTCCATGTTTCCTGGAAAAAGACAGGGGAAAATCCAATTGGAGGAAAATCAGCCAGGAAAAGTCACTGCCCTCCTAACCATACCTAAGCACTCTGAATTTTGTGGCGATGTCCATTTTGCTCTACGAGTTCATCGTAATTTAACCCTAACCCTAAGTGGAATTTTCTTCCAATGGGATTTTCCCAGGAAACATGGAAAGGTCAGCCTGGAAAAGTCACTGCCCTCCTAACCATACCCAAGCACTCCCAGTTTGTTGGCGATGTCCATTTTGCTCTATGAGTTCATGGTGACCTAACCCTAACCCTAAGTGTAATTTTCCTCCAATGGGATTTTTCCATGTATTTTACCAGGAAACATGGAAAGGTCAGTCTGGAAAAGTCACTGCACTCCTAACCATACCTACGCACTCTGAATTTGTTGGCGATGTCCATTTTGCTCTATGACAGTGATGGGGAACCTTTTAGAGACCGAGTGCCCAAACTGCAACCCAAAACCCACTTATGCAATGTCGAGTGCCGGGTGGGTGTGGCCCATTGGGTGGGCGTGGCCCATTGGGTGGGCGTGGCTGTGGTGATAACGGCAGACTGGGTGGGACTAAAAAGTTCAATCAATCAATTCCAACTTTGCAAGATCTTTTTTTTTCGTGAGAAGTTGAAATTGACTGATTGAACCTTTTTTTTTTTTTTTGCAAACGTCGGTGGAGACCTAAAGCGAAAAGTTTTATAAAACCCAGCTGAAGGCCTAGGACTGGGGCAATGGTGCGCGTGCCCACAGAGAGGGCTCTGAGTGCCGCCTCTGGCACCCGTGCCATAGGTCCGCCACTACTGCTCTATGGGTTCATGGTGACCTAACCCTAACCCTAAGTGGAATTTTCCTGCAATGGGATTTTCCCATGTATTTTACCAGGAAACATATTAAGGGCAGCCTAGAAAAGACAATACCCTCCTAACCATACCCAAGCACTCTGAGTTTGTTGGCGATGTCCATTTTGCTCTATGGGCTCATGGTGATCTAACACTAACCCTAAGGGGAATTTTGCTCAAATGGGATTTTCGCATGTATTTTACCACTAAACATAGATAGGGAAGACTAGAAAATCAATTAACCTCCTAACCATACCCAAGCAATTTTTTTGTTGGCAATGTCCATTTTGCTCTATACGTTCATTGTAACCTAACCCTAAGAGGAATTTTCCTCCAATTGGATTTTCCCATGTATTTTACCAGGAAACATGGAAAGGTCAGCTTAGAAAAGACAGTACCCTCCTAACCATACCCTAGCACTCTGAGTTTGTTGGCGATGTCCATTTTGCTCTATGGGCTCATAGTGATCTAACCATAACCCTAAGGGGAATTTTCCTCAAATGGGATTTTCCCATATCTTTTTCAAGAAAACATGGAAATGTCAGCCTGGAAAGTGAGTGCCCTCCTAACCATACCCAAGCACTCTTAGTTTTTTGGCGATGTTTATTTTTCTCCATGACTTCATTGTAACCTAACCCTAACCCTATGTGGAATTTACATCCAATGGGATTTTCCTCCAATGGGATTTTCCCATGTCTTTTACCAGGAAACATGGAAATGTAAGCCTGGAAAATTCATTGCCCTCCTAACCATACCCAGGAACTTCGGGTTTGTTGGCAAAGTCCATTTTGCACAATACATTCATCGTAACCTAACCCTAACCCTAACAGGAATTTTCCTCCTATGGGATTTTTCCATGTATTTTACAAGGAAACATGGAAAGGTCAGCCTGGAAAAGTCAGTGCCCTCCTAACCATTCCTAAGCACTCCGAGTTCGTTGGCGATTTCCATTTTGCCCTATGGGTTCATGGTGACCTAACCCTAACCCTAAGTAGAATTTTCCTCCAATGTGATTTTCCCATTTCTTTTACCAGGAAATATGGAAAGGTCAGCGTGGAAAAGTCAGTGCCCTCCTAACCATTCCCAAGCACTATGAGTTTGTTGGCGATGTCCATTTTGCTCTATGGGTTCATGGTGACCTAACCCTAACCCTAAGAGGAATTTTCCTCCAATGGGATTTTCCCATGTCTTTTACCAGGAAACATGGAAAGGTCAGCCTGGTAATATCAGTGCCATCCTAACCATACCCAAGAATTCCCAGTTGGTTGGTGATGTCCATTTTGCTCTATGGGTTCATGGTGACCTAACCCTAAGTAGAATTTTCCTCCAATGGTATTTTCCCATGTATTTTCCCAGGAAACTTATTAAGGGCAGCCTAGAAAAGACAGTACCCTCCTAACCATACCCTATCACTCTGAATTTGATGGCGATGTCCATTTTGCTCTAGGAGTTCATCGTAACCTAAACCTAACCCAGCGGTTCTCAACCTGTGGGTCGCGACCCCTTGGGGTCGCGAGACCATTTCACGGGGGTCGCCACACAACGCAGTCCGCCATTTTTTTTCCGCCATTTTTTTTACCCTTTTCCTTTCCCTCTTATTGGCTTTCGAAAGTGCCACAGGTTGCACGCAGAACCGTTCCTGCCTCCCTCCTCTTTGCGCATGCGCAGCTTTTTTCTATATAAAATGAAGTTTCGGTTTCGGTCCACGTGGCAGAAGCGAGACAGAGGACCAGCGGCAGCAAGCGAGGAGGAACGGCGGCAGAAAGCGAGGAACAGCGGCAGAAAGCGAGGCGGAACGGCGGCAGCGAGCGAGGCGGAACGGCGGCAGCGAGCGAGGAGGAACGGCGGCAGCGAGCGAGGAGGAACGGCGGCAGCGAGTGAGGTGGAACGGCGGCAGCGAGCGAGGCGGAACGGCGGCAGCGAGCGAGGAGGACTGGCGGCAGCGAGCGAGGAGGACCAGCGGCAGAAAGCGAGAGAGAAGTAAAAGCAGTAAGTTTTGTCTCTGTCCTTGCGGAGGCCTGTAGGCCTGTAGGCCGCCGAAGCCGCAGCCGCGAGCTCCGACGCCAGAAAAACACGAATCCAATCGATCGAGGCCTGGCCGAGGCCTATAGGCCGCCGGAGACGCAGCCGCGAACTCCGACGCCCAGGGATCAGAAGCGAGCCGATGAGGCCGACTGAGGCCTATCGGCTACGGGAGCTGCCACTGCGAGCTCCGATCGTTTGGGGAAACGAGGAGGAAGAATTACAAAGGAATCCCCCTTCCCCGATCCAAAATGAGGATAGATGGGGGGGGGAAGAGAAGCAAACAGAGGCCTCCGTTTGCTAACTCCCTGCAGAAAACAATCCTCCAAAGGAGCGTTGAGCCCAACGCTGCTCAGGGGACTGCAAAGGTAAAAAAAAACACCTCTATTTTCTTAATAGTTTTATATTTCAATGGATAATCCACGATGTTTACCTGCCTGTGAGCCAGTTTGCCATGCCCCCCCCCCCCGCCGCCTGAAAGAAACTTACTTCCAAGCCAGTCAGAGCAAAGTTCAGGCATGCTCAGTCCCTGCAGCCAGTCAGAGCAAAGTTCAGGCATGCTCAGTCGGCTGACCTCAGGCAAGCTAAAAGTAGACGCGGAGGGAGGAAGGGAGGGGGGAATTGCTGGAAGTTAAAGAGACAGGAGGCTCTCTCCTGATTGTGGACTAATGCAGCAGAAGAACACGATCTCCCCACTATAAACTGAGCACATCTAGATTGGTGGTAAGGAATGGTCATTAAGGAAAGAAAATCCCATGGTTACATTAAAATTTATGTGAAGCATCTGTATGTAAATATACTGCACCCTTTATTGTACACAAACTGGCAAAGAAAGCCTCTTTGTAACATGTAACATGCCCTGGAAGAAAATATATGTAAGTAAGTATCTTATCTTTCAGTTTTCTGAAGGAGAATTGGCTTCACCACTAACATTTTTTATTT
>NW_015386370.1:2986277-2987475 GCF_001527695.2 Protobothrops mucrosquamatus | reverse complement strand
ACAACGTGGCAGCCGTTGAAGCATCTTATTTGGTGGCACTCAGAATCGCCAGAGCGATGAAACCTCACACCATTGCTGAGGAGTTACTGTTGCCAGCAGCCAAAGACATGGTTCGACTTATGATCGGAGACGAATTTGTGACGAAATTGAATCCAATTTCCTTGTCCAATGACACTGTCCGCAGAAGAATAGATGACATCTCTGCTGATATTCTTGATCAGGTAATCCAAGAAATTAAATCTGCTCCACTTCCAATATTTAGTATCCAGCTTGATGAATCTACAGACGTTGCAAACTGTTCCCAGTTACTGGTTTACGTGAGGTATATTAACGATGGCGACTTTAAAGACGAGTTTCTGTTTTGCAAACCTCTTGAAACAACAACTACTGCACATGATGTATTTGACACAGTTGGTTCATTTCTGAAAGAACATAACATATCTTGGGAAAAGGTTTGTGGTGTTTGCACAGATGGTGCTCCAGCTATGCTAGGATGTCGCTCTGGATTTCAACGTTTGGTACTAAATGAGTCACCAAAAGTCATCGGAACTCACTGTATGATTCATCGGCAAATCTTAGCAACAAAGACGCTGCCACAAGAATTACGAGAAATAATGAAAAGCGTCATAAATTGTGTCAACTTTGTAAAGGCAAGCAGCTTAAACACACGACTGTTTTCACAACTGTGCAACGAGTTGGATGCGCCAAACAATGTTCTGCTATTTCACACGGAAGTGAGATGGTTGTCGAAAGGAAAAGTTTTAAAACGTGTATTTGAGCTTCGTGATGAACTCAAAACATTTTTTATTCAGAAAGGAAGACCGCAGTTTGAAGCTATTTTCAGTGATAACGGTGAACTGCAGAAAATAGCTTACTTGGTTGACATCTTTGCCATCTTGAATGAGTTAAATTTATCACTGCAAGGACCAAATGCAACGTGCCTGGATTTGACTGAAAAGATCCGATCATTCCAAATGAAACTGCAGCTTTGGCAAAAATAATTGGATGAAAATAAATTTTACATGTTGCCTACCTTATCTGCTTTCTTTGAGGAACATGACATTGAACCAGACAACAGGATTACATTGATAAATTCTGTTAAAGAACACCTGCGTATGCTTGCAGATGAAACCTCATTGTACTTTCCAAATCTACCTGACACCCCATTTGCACTTGCCAGAAGCCCATTCACAATCAA
>NW_015386370.1:2979153-2985768 GCF_001527695.2 Protobothrops mucrosquamatus | reverse complement strand
TGGAAGATGATCTTCGGTGTGCGCTTGCAAAGACTGCCCCGAGAATTTCTGAGCTGGTGAAAAATAAGCAACCTCAACCTTCACACTGATGTTGGCTTTTTATGCATACTGTTGAAAAATGTAGCAATGTAGTTTACTGTTGTTATATTAAGACTGTTACCCATGCTACACCATGCTTCAAGACAAAATTTCATTTTTTATAATTAAAAATAAATATTTAATAATATATAATTACATATTGTTCTTGTGATTAATCACTATGCTTTAATTATGTTCAATGCAAATACATCTTGCATATCAGATATTTACATTGCGATTCATAACAGTAGCAAAATTACAGTTATGAAATAGAAACGAAAATAATTTTATGGTTGGGGGTTACCACAACATGGTGGCCACGCCCACTTGGTGGCCACGCCCACTTGGTGGCCACACCCACTTGGTGGCCACACCCACTTGGCCACGCCTCCGGGACCCGGCGATGTATAAGTGGTTGGGGGTCACCACAACATGGGGAACTGTATTATGGGGTCACGACATTAGAAAGGTTGAGAACCACTGCCCTAACCGTATGTGGAATTTTCCTCCAATGGGATGTTCCCATGTCTTTTACCAGGAAACATGAAAAGGTCAGCCTGGAAAAGTCACTGCCCTCCTAACCACACCCAAGGACTACTGGTTTGTTGGCGATGTCCATTTTGCTCTAGGAGTTCATCGTAAGCTAACCCTAATCCTAACTGTAAGTGGAAATTTCCTCCAATGGGATTATCCCATGTATTTTACCACTAAACATAGATAGGGTAGACTAGAAAATTAATTACCCTCCTAACCATACCGAGGAACTCCGAGTTTGTTAGCAAAGTCCATTTTGCTCTATACATTCATCGTAACCTAAACCTAACCCTAAAAGGAATTTTTCTCCAATGGGATTTTTCCATGTATTTTACCAGGAAACATGGAAAGGTCAGCCTGGTAATAGCAGTGCCCTCGTAACCATACCCAAGAATTCCCAGTTTGTTGGCGATGTCCATTTTGCTCTATGGGTTCATGGTGACCTAACCCTAACCCTAAGTAGAATTTTCCTCCAATGGGATTTTCCCATGTATTTTCCCAGGAAACTTATTAAGGGCAGCCTAGAAAAGACAGTACCCTCCTAACCATACCCAAGCACTCTGAATTTGATGGCGATGTCCATTTTGCTCTAGCAGTTCATCGTAACCTAACCCTAACCCTATGTGGAATTTTCCTCCAATGGGATGTTCCCAGGTGTTTTACCAGGAAACATGAAAAGGGCAGCCTGGAAAAGTCACTGCCCTCCTAACCATACCCAAGGACTACTGGTTTGTTGGCGATGTCCATTTTGCTCTAGGAGTTCATCGTAACCTAACCCTAATCCTAACTCTAAGTGGAAATTTCCTCCAATGGGATTTTCCCATGTATTTTACCACTAAAAATAGATAGGGTAGACTAGAAAATTAATTACCCTCCTAACCATACCCAGGCACACCGAGTTTGTTGGCAAAGTCCATTTTGCTCTATACGTTCATCGTAACCTAAACCTAACCCTAAGAGGAATTTTCCTCCAATAGGATTTTCCATGTATTTTACCAGGAAACATGGAAAGGTCAGCCTGGTAATATCAGTGACCTCCTAACCATACCCAAGAATTCCCAGTTTGTTGGCGATGTCCATTTTGCTCTATGGGTTCATGGTAACCTAACCCTAAACCTAAGTAGAATTTTCCTCCAATGGGATTTTCCCATGTATTTTCCCAGGAAACTTATTAAGGGCAGCCTAGAAAAGACAGTACCCTCCTAACCATACCCTAGCACTCTGAATTTGATGGCGATGTCCATTTTGCTCTAGGAGTTCATCGTAACCTACCCCTAACCCTATGTGGAATTTTCCTCCAATGGGATGTTCCCATGTCTTTTACCAGGAAACATGAAAAGGTCAGCCTGGAAAAGTCACTGCCCTCCTAACCATACCCAAGGACTACTGGTTTGTTGGCGATGTCCATTTTGCTCTAGGAGTTCATCGTAATCTAACCCTAATCCTAACTCTAAGTGGAAATTTCCTCCAATGGGATTTTCCCATGTATTTTACCACTAAGTTTGTTGGCAATGTCCATTTTGCTCTATGGATTCATGGTGACCTAACCCTAACCCTAAGTAGAATTTTCCTCCATTGGGATTTTCCAATGTCTTTTACCAGGAAAAATGGAAAGGTCAGCCTAGAAAAGTCATTACCTTCCTAACCATACCCAAGCACTCTGAATTTGATGGCGATGTCTATTTTGCTCTAGGAGTTCATCGTAACCTAACCCTAACCTTAAGTGGAATTTTCCTCCAATGGGATGTTCCCATGTCTTTTACCAGGAAACATGGAAAGGTCAGTCTGGAAAATTCATTGCCCTCCTAACCATACCCAAGGACTTTTGGTTTGTTGGCGATTCCAATTTTGCTCTATGAGTTCATGGTGACCTAACCCTAACCCTAAGTGGAATTTTCCTCCAATGGGATGTTCCCATGTCTTTTACCAGAAAACATGAAAAGGTCAGCATTGAAAAGTCAGTACCCTCCTAACCATACCGAAGAACACCGAGTTTGTTGGCGATGTCCATTTTGCTCTATGAGTTCATTGTGACCTAACCCTAACCCTAAGTGGAATTATCCTCCAATAGGATTTTCCCATGTATTTTACCAGGAAACATGGAAAGGTCAGCCTGGAAAAGTCACTGCCCTCCTAACCATGCCCACGCACTCGGAAAGTATTGGCGATGTCAATTTTGATCTATGAGTTCATCTTAATCTAACTCTAACGCTAAGTGGTATTTTCCTCCAATGGGATTTTCCCATGTCTTTTACAAGGAAACATTGAAAGGTCAGCCTGGAAAAGTCACTGCCCTCCTAACCATACCCAAGCACTCTGAATTTGATGGCAATGTCCATTTTGCTCTATGGGTTCATGGTGACCTAACCCTAACGCTAAGTGGAATTTTCCTCCAATGGGATGTTCCCATGTCTTTTAACAGGAAACATGGACAGGCCAGCCTGGAAAAGTCAGTACCCTCCTAACCATACCGAAGGACTCCAGGTTTGTTGACAATATCCATTTTGCTCTATGAGTTCATCGTAAACTAACCCTAACCATAACTGGAATTTTCCTCCAATGGGATTTTTCCATGTATTTTATCAAGAAACATTCATAGGGTAGCCTGGAAAGGTCACTGCCCTCCTTACCATACCCAAGTACTCCGAGTTTGTTGGCAATGTCCATTTTGCTCCATGAGTTCATCGTAACCTATCTCTAACCCTAAATGGAATTTTCCTGCAATGAGATTTTCCCATGTATTTTACCAGGAAACATGGACAGATCAGCCAGGAAAAATAAGTACTCTCCTAACCCTAAATGGAATTTTCCTCCAGTAGGATTTTCCCATGTATTTTACCCGGAAACATGGAAAGGTCAGCCTGGAAAAGTCACTGCCCTCCTAACCATACCCACGCACTCTGAATTTATTGGCGATGTCAATTTTGATCTATCACTTAATCTTTTGCTCTAGGAGTTTTATCGTAACCTAACCCTAACCCTAACCCTAAGTGGAATTTTCCTCCAATGGCATTTTCCCATGTATTTTACCAGGAAATATAGAAAGGTCAGCCTGGAAAAGTCACTACCCTCCTAACCATACCCAAGCACTCCGAATTTGTTGGCGATGTCCATTTTGCTCTATGAGTTCTTCGTAACCTAACCCTAACCCTAAGTGGAATTTCTCTCAAATGGGATTTTCCTATATCTTTTTCCAGGAAACATGGAAAGGTCAGCACTCCAAACCATACCCACGAACTATGAATTTGTTGGCGATGTCCATTTTGCTCTATGACAGTGATGGGGAACATTTTAGAGACCGAGTGCCCAAACTGCAACCCAAAACCCACTTATGCAATGTCGAGTGCCGAGTGGGTGTGGCCCATTGGCTGTGGTGATAACGGCAGACTGGGTGGGACTAAAAAGTTCAATCAATCAATTCCAACTTTGCAAGTTTTTTTTTTTTCGTGAGAAGTTGAAATTGACTGATTGAACCTTTTTTTTCGGTGGAGACCTAAAGCGAAAAGTTTTCTAAAACCCAGCTGAAGGCCGAGGACTGGGGCAATGGTGCGCGTGCCCACAGAGAGGGCTCTGAGTGCCGCCTCTGGCACCCGTGCCATAGGTTCGCCACTACTGCTCTATGAGTTCTTCGTAACCTTACCCTAACCCTAAGTGGAATTTCTCTCAAATGGGATTTTCCCATATCTTTTTCAAGGAAACATGGAAAGGTCAGCCTGAAAAAGTCACTGCCCTCCTAACCATACCCAAGCACTCCCAGTTTGTTGGCGAACTCCATTTTGCACAATACATTTATCGTAACCTAACCCTAACCCTAACCCTAACCCTAAGAGGAATTTTCCTCCAATGGGATTTTTCCATGTATTTTACCAGGAAACATGGAAAGGTCAGCCTGGAAAAGTCAATGCCCTCCTAACCATTCCCAAGCAATTTTGCTCTATGGGTTCATGGTGACCTAACCCTAACCATGTGGAATTTTCCTCCAATGGGATTTTCCCATGTATTTTATCAGGAAACATTCATGGGGCAACCAGGAAAGGTCACTGCCCTCCTAACCATACCCAAGCACTCTGAATTTGTTGGCGATGTCCATTTTACTCTATGGGTTCATGGTGACCTAACACTAACCCTAAGTGAAATTTTCCTCCACTAGCATTTTACCATGTTTTTTACCAGGAAACATAGATAGGGCAGAATAGAAAATTTATTACCCTCCTAACCATAACCAAGAACTCCGAGTTTTTTGGCGATGTCCATTTTGCTCTATGGGTTCATGGTGACCTAACCCTAACCCTAAGTGGAATTTTTCACCAATGGGATTTTCCCATGTCTTTTTCCAGGAAATATGGAAAAGTCAGCCTGGAAAAGTCAGTGCTCTCCTAACCATAACCAATCACTCCGAGTTTTTTGGCGATGTTTATTTTTCTCTCTGGGTTCATGGTGACGTCACCCTAACCCTAAGTAGAATTTTCCTCCAATAGGATTTTCCCATGTATTTTACCAGGAAACATAGAAAGGAAAGCCTAGAAAGGACAGTACCCTCCGAACCATACGCAAGCACTCTGAGTTTATTGGCGATGTTCGTTTTGTACTATGGGCTCAGGTTGACCTAACCCTAACCCTAAGTGGAATTTTTCTCAAATGGGATTTTCCCATGTCTTTTTCCAGGAAACATGGAAAGGTCAGCCTGGATAAGTCAGTGCCTTCCTAACCGTACCCAAGCACTCCGAGTTTCTTGGTGATATCCATTTTGCTCTATGAGTTCATTGTAACCTATCCCTAACCCTAAGTGGAATTTTCCTCCAATGGGATTTTCCCATATATTCTACCAAGAAACATAGATAGCACTAGTCACCTGAGAACTTCATCCTTGTCAAGCCCTTTCAACTATCTTGTTAAATTATAATATGGAGCCTCTGAGAGTCCCCTGTTCTTTTAGTATTGCAGATAAATATTGAAAACCTTGAGGCTTTTAAAAGAACCGTCTTGACAGTTATTAAACTAAGGAAATATATCAGCATAGTAAAGTTATTAACAAGTGCCTTAAGTCCATAGATAACCAGTTTCTTCTTTCCAACTGTTTCCCTCAAAGTTCAAATGCAATTGTGGGACAGAACTAATTCTACAATAGTTCAAATTTAATAATTAGAAGCAGCTGTACATGGGAAACCTAGCAGTCCTTAAATTATGTAAGCCAAAATATCCTTCAGGATTAGAGGTAGCAAGAAAATACTAACTGTGATAATAGAAACAATCTATATCTTATCAAACAATTACAATTAGAAATGGATTTCTGATTTGACTCAAAGACCAATACTAGGTTCTGCACCAAGTCAGAAGCAGTCAAGCATGTCAGAAGCATGATCATAGAATTGCAGGGCTGGAAGAAAGCTTGAAGGTTTTCTAGTCCAACCCCTTAACTTTTAAAACCAATTTTATTTTAAAAATATGTTTTCATAAGTTTCATAAGTTTATCAGCTGTATCTCAAAGCCCATGCCTTATAAGATAGGTTAAACGTACAAGATATTTAGTTTCTGATTTTGGGGCTACATAAAAATGTGTAGGCTGCCCTCCTGTGGTGGGTTTTTTTGGAGAGAGGAAAAACGAAGTGATGTCTAAGTGAATTCATTCTAATTTCAAAGCATTTCTTTCAAAGCCCTTATAGAAAATATTTTCTGTCAGCTCAGGACAACGCAGGTACCAGTGTCAAGACAACAATATATGTCTTCAACCACAGTTCAACCCTGAGCTAACAATATTTTATCGGTGCGATGATGCGCGCACTGTGTATAAGTAAAGATTTCCAGTGTCCAGTCTGTCAAAGATTTCAAAAATAGAATTTACGGGCACTCCAAATGACAGTAAAAATACGCTGTAACGTTTCAAAATTAAAATGTGCTCATCTCCGTTTCTTAGCCGAGGGAGCCAGTGCTGTCCAAAGATACACACAAAAAAATATCTATTTTGATTCTGAAACATTACAACGCATTTTTACTGTCATTGGA
>NW_015386370.1:2952363-2975719 GCF_001527695.2 Protobothrops mucrosquamatus | reverse complement strand
CCCCCACCCTCTGGAACGAACTACCCCCAGAGATCCGGGTGATCCCGGATCTCCCCTCCTTCCGCCGCGCCCTAAAGACATGGCTTTTCCAACAAGCGGGATTGGCCTAGGGAATTTTAGTGGGGTTTTTAAGGGAAATTTTAATTATTAGGCCATTACAAATATTTCCTTTTAATTTGGTTTTAAATTGATATTTATTTTAATATTGGTTTTATAAGGCTGTCAGCCGCCCTGAGTCCGGTAAGGAGAAGGGCGGGATACAAATCAAATAAATAAATAAATAAAATAAATAAATAAAATCCCCTAAAACTATTAAATCAGGTTCTTTCCCCATTCCCTTGCCTGTCATCTCAGATTTCACCAGGCACTACACACCTAGTTTGAAACTATATGGTCCCTTAGGGTTGTGAAGTGGGTTTGGCTGAGACAGAGTGACTGGCCTAAAATCATCCAGCCGGCTTTCATGCTTAAGTCAGGACTAGAATTTACAGTCTCCCCTATACTAAACTGACTCTTAATTACCCCAATTTCTGTTGGATGACAAATTCTGTCAATCAAGATTGTTACAAAACCTGATTGATCTTGCTGATAACTTTCATTCAAATGTGAAGAAAGGAAGAAGAATATCAGTTATCTTTGACTCAATAGCAATATAGGAACACCTTTGCTGAGCAAGTAGAAATAGCAGGAACATTAGGCCAATATAATTTTAACATTTTTTATTTTAAGGAAAAATAAAAATGAATAATTATTAAACAGATTTTGGGGACTTTTTATTAAAATAGCAGATTTTAATATATTTAGAGCAATGACAAGTAGGATTCTACGGCACAAAAACTAAAGGGCAAAAACAAGTTCAAATTTTCTGAGAATTTTGAAGCATAATTAGGGAAAAAATAATGGAGGACAGCAGAAATAGACCATGTAAAAAGCTTACATTCAAAAGTAAACATTCAAAAACAAAAAGGACAAATAAAACAAATAGAAAGATAGAAAAGTCACAAATAGGAATACAAATAGGCAACCTGTAACTATTGGAGTGATGTCAAGAAGGTAATACCCAGAATCATATGTTAGCAAAGAATGCAGAAAGTGACAAAATAGTATATTTAGATAAATTCAGAATCAATATGCTCTTCAGATTTTTTTTTGGTTAATAACCTATAGATGGTATAAATGTCTATCAAATGTGTGGAAGAGATACAATTGGGTGAAATAAATAGAGCAGGGGTATCAAACTCGCAACGTCACGTGACGTGTCGCAACGTATCATGAGTTTTTTGCCATTGCTATGATGCATCCAGCCCGCAGGCCGGCAGTTTGACACCTTTGAAATAGAATAATACTGAAGAAGGCAGAAATAAAACAGTAATGAAATGAATATGGCAGTTGTGTAATGTAGCTTCAAAACACTCAAATACAATTTTGAACTGCATCAACTGAAATAATATCAAAATGGGAAGCAGTTCTTTTGCCTTTGTTAGATTCCATCTCAAGTGTTGTGTCCAATTTTGGGCAACATATTTTAAGAAAGATTCAAAGGCAGGTTCAGAAAAAGGCAGTACGAATGATATAGGCCTAGGGACTGGAAAATATATCCTATGTAGAGAAAATAGAGAAGCTTGGTATTTGATCCTGAGAAAAAGTGACAGAAGTGTATATACAGACAGTCCTTGCTTAATAATTGTAATTGGGATCACAGTTCTATCACTGAGGTGATCATAAAGTGTGAAGTCATTTGACCATGCTGCTTAGCAATGACTTTTCCATCAGTCCCCAGATGCAAGGACCATGAAAGTCATCAAACAAGGACCTCAACATGACGGCAGCTTCTGACTTCCTGCTGGTTTCCCCATTGACTTTGCTTGTCAGAAGCCGGAAGGGAAGGTTGCAAATTGTGATCATTGCAAATTGTGCCTGTGGGATGCTGCAACAGTCAGTAATCCAGGCTGGTTGCTGAGCATCCTACATCATGATCACATAATTTTGGAGGTACTGCAATGGCCATTCGTTATTCAGCTCCTTTGCAGGTTTGAATGGTTGCTGAATGAGTGATTGTTAATTGAGCACCACCTATAATGGAACTGTCCATATACTTGAAAATATTTCATTTTCATTTCTATACGTCTATAGGTCATAGAATGATGAATTTAAGTTATAAGAAGGCAGATACCAATTATACTGAATGTTAGAAAAAGAACCTTTGCTAGCAGTTCAACAATTGCTTAGTGTGTGGGCTTCCCTTCTTTGGATGAATTCAAGAGATAGCATAATTTGGATTCCTATATAGAGCATATGGTTGGACTACATAGCCTCTTCCATCTGTATGATTCTACGTATAGAAACATTTGATGCAACAAACTTTTTTTCCTTCCTCCACAGATGCTATATCAGCACCATCATGCCAAGAGCAGTCCAAAGAGCATTCGTGAGAGACGGGCTTATGGCAGTAGGCTAGAGTTCTTGTCATTGCCAGATCGAGAGCCCAATATCCCCAGAAAATATGTCTCATCATAAAGACTCTCCTACTAGTAATGGCGCTCAATAGGCTTTACCTGAAGCGGACTCTATTCAGCTCAATCCTTCTATCTGGGGTATTGCTCTGCTTTCTCTTTTGGCTATTGATTTGTGGGCCTCTAAACCAGGGCATTTCAACTGATGGTATGAGTACCACTTGTGGTACTTTGCCATATGGCACCTGGTACGTGATTGCTAGCCAGGTGTAGCAGGGGAGGGGAATGAGCCAAAGTGAGCCAAGCCTGAGGGAGAGGCGATGTCCATTTTGCTCTATGGGTTCATGGTGACCTAACCCTAACCCTAAGTGGAATTTTCCTCCAATGGAATTTTCCCATGTCTTTTTCCAGGAAACATGGAAAGGTCAGCCTGGAAAAGTCAGTACCCTCCTAACCATACTGAAGCACTCCGAGTTTGTTGGCAATGTCCATTTTGCTCTATGGTTTCATGGTGACCTAACACTAACCCGAAGTAGAATTTTCCTCCAATGGGATTTTCCCATGTATTTTCCCTGGAAACATATTAAGGGCAGCCTAGAAAAGACCGTACCCTCCTAACCATACCCAAGCACTCTGAATTTGATGGCGATGTCAATTTTGCTCTAGGAGTTCATCCTAACCTAACCCTAACCCTAAGTGGAATTTTCCTCCAATGGGATTTTCGCATGTATTTTACCACTAAAAATAGATAGGGCAAACTAGAAAATTAATTACCCTCCTAACCGTACCCAAGCACTCTGAATTTGATGGCGGTCCATTTTGCTCAAGGACTTCATCGTAACCTAACCCTAATCCTAAGTGGAATTTTCCTACAATGGGATGTTCCCATGTCTTTTACCAGGAAACATGGAAAGGTCAGCCTGGAAAAGTCACTGCCCTCCTAACCATACCCAAGGACTCCTGGTTTTTTGGCGATGACCAATTTGCTCTACGGGTTCATCGTAACCTAACCCTAACCCTAAGTGGAATTTTCCTGCAATGCGGTTTTCCTATGTATTTTACCACTAAACATGGAAAGGTCAGCCTAGAAAAGTCAGTACCCTCCTAACCATACCGAAGCACATCGAGTTTGTTGGCGATGTCCATTTTTCTCTATGAGTTCATGGTGACCTAACCCTAACCCTAAGTGGAATTTTCCTCCAATAGGATTTTCCCATGTATTTTACCAAAAAACATGGAAAGGTCAGCCTGGAAAAGTCACTGCCCTCCTAACCATACCCACGCACTCTGAATTTATTGGCAATGTCAATTTTGCTCTATGAGTTCATGGTAAACTAACCCTAACCATAAGTGGAATTTTCCTCCAATGGGATTTTCCCATGTCTTTTACCAGGAAACATGGAAAGGTCAGCCTAGAATTTGATATCGATTTCAGTTTTGCTCTAGGAGTTCATCATAACCTAACTGTAACCCTAAGTGGAATTTCTCTCAAATGGGATTTTCCCATGTCTTATTTCAGGAAAAATGGAAAGGTCAGCCTAGAAAGGTCAGTCCCTTCCTAACCATACCCAAGCACTCCAAGTTTGTTGGTGATGTCCATTTTGCTCTATGAGTTCATGGTGACCTAACCCTAACCCTAAGTGGGATTTTCCTCCAATGGGATTTTCGCATGTATTTTACCACTAAACATAGATAGGGAAGACTAGAAAATTAATTACCCTCCTAGAAAATTACCCTCCTAGAAAATTAATTACCCTCCCAGGCACTCCGAGTTTGTTGGCAAAGTCCATTTTGCTCAATTCGTTCATCGTAACCTAACCGTAACCCTAAATGGAATTTTCCTCCAATCGGATTTTCCCATGTATTTTACCAGGAAACATATTGAGGGGAGCCTAGAAAAGACAGTACCCTCGTAAACATACCCAAACACTCTAAATTTGATGGAGATGTTAGGAGGGCACTGATATTACCAGGCTGACCTTTCCATGTTTCCTGGTAAAAGACATGGTAAAATCTCATTGGAGGAAAATTCCCCTTAGGGTTAGAGTTAGGTCACCATGAACCCATAGAGCAAAATGGATATCGCCAACAAACTCGGAGTACTTGGGAATGGTTAGGAGGGTACTGACTTTTCCAGGCTGACCTTTCCATGTTTCCTGGTAAAATACATGGGAAAATCCCATTGGAGGAAAATTCTACTTATGGTTAGGGTTAGGTCACCATGAACCCATAGAGCAAAATGGACATTGCCAACAAACTCGGAGTGCTTGGGAATGGTTAGGAGGGCATTGACGTTTCCAGGCTGACCTTTCCATGTTTCCTTGAAAAAGACATGGGAGGAAAATTGGAGGAAAATTCCACTTAGGGTTAGGGTTAGGTTACGATGAACGTATTGAGCAAAATGGACTTTGCCAACAAATTCGGAGTGCCTGGGTATGGTTAGGAGTGTAATTAATTTTCTAGTCTGCCCTATCTATGTTTAGTGGTAAAATACATGGGAAAATCCCATTGGAGGAAAATTCCACTTAGGGTTAGGGTTAGGTTAGGATGAACTCCTAGAGCAAAATTGACATCGCCATCAAATTCAGAGTGCTTGGGTATGGTTAGGAGGGTACGGTCTTTTCTAGGCTGCCCTTAATATGTTTCCAGGGAAAATACATGGGAAAATCCCATTGGAGGAAAATTCTACTTCGGGTTAGGTCACCATGAAACCATAGAGCAAAATGGACATTGCCAACAAACTCGGAGTGCTTCGGTATGGTTAGGAGGGTACTGACTTTTTTAGGCTGACCTTTCCATGTTTCCTGGAAAAAGACATGGGAAAATTCCATTGGAGGAAAATTCCACTTAGGGTTAGGGTTAGGTCACCATGAACCCATAGAGCAAAATGGACATCGCCTCTCCCTCAGGCTTGGCTCACTTTGGCTCATTCCCCTCCCCTGCTACACCTGGCTAGCAATCACGTACCAGGTGCCATATGGCAAAGTACCACAAGTGGTACTCATACCATCAGTTGAAATGCCCTGGTTTAGAGGCCCAAAAATCAACAGCCAAAAGTGAAAGCAGAGCAATACCCCAGATAGAAGGATTGAGCTGCATACAGTCCGCTTCAGGTAAAGCCTATTGAGGGCCATTACTAGTAGGAGAGTCTTTATGATGAGACATATTTTCTGGGGATATTGGGCTCTCGATCTGGCAATGACAATAACTCTAGCCTACTGCCATAAGCCCGTCTCTCACGAATGCTCTTTGGACTGCTCTTGGCATGATGGTGCTGATATAGCATCTGTGGAGGAAGGGAAAAAAGTTTGTTGCATCAAATGTTTCTATACGTAGAATCATACAGATGGAAGAGGCTATGTAAGCCATCAAGTCCAACCATATGCTCTAAATATATTAAAATCTGCTATTTTAATAAAAAGTCCCCAAAATCTGTTTAATAATTATTCATTTTTATTTTTCCTTAAAATAAAAAATGTTAAAATTATATTGGCCTAATGTTCCTGCTATTTCTACTTGCTCAGCAAAGGTGTTCCTATATTGCTATTGAGTCAAAGATAACTGATATTCTTCTTCCTTTCTTCACATTTGAATGAAAGTTATCAGCAAGATCAATCAGGTTTTGTAACAATCTTGATTGACAGAATTTGTCATCCAACAGAAATTGGGGTAATTAAGAGTCAGTTTAGTATAGGGGAGACTGTAAATTCTAGTCCTGACTTAAGCATGAAAGCCGGCTGGATGATTTTAGGCCAGTCACTCTGTCTCAGCCAAACCCACTTCACAACCCTAAGGCACCATATAGTTTCAAACTAGGTGTGTAGTGCCTGGTGAAATCTGAGATGACAGGCAAGGGAATGGGGGAAGAACCTGATTTAATAGTTTTAGGGGATGATATATTTAGGCTCTGACCAACTGTGTGTGTGTGTGTGTGTGTGTGTGTGTGTGTGTGTGTAAATAAATTAAATTAAATAAAATCTACTCAACAAACTGGAAATTGTGTCTTAACAACCACCGGTAGGTATCAATTTTGCGAATTATGAATTTCAGCAATGTTAAACGGCAATATATGTTTAACAACAATATTTACGATTAATGTATATTATAGAAAACAGCTCTGCCTCTTGGGAACAGAGAACTTGGGAGCCTTCGAGAATGGTCGATTTAGGATTAGCACCACACACATCCCAGGGATGCCGAGGGAGAAGGGAGAAAAAAAGCATCGGATCGCATTTCCCAAGTAGCTCCTTTCCTCGCCCGACCAAGGACTGCAGGGCCCGCACTTCTCTTTTTCAGCGATCGCCCTGTAGGAATTCGCCCGCCCCAGCCGCCACGCGATACCTTCTGAACCTGCCACCCGGCTCAGATGACGCCACCACGTGACTGCTGCCAACGCCCGCCCACTATTAGCCCTCTGCAGCCGTTCCCCCCCCACACACACATTACCAAGCGGCCTTTAACTCGGCGCGATCGCCCTCTGCTTCCCTCGTGCACCAAAAGAAGCCACGCCCGGGCGGGGAGGAGGGATGGGACGCGTAGGAGACGTGAGAAGGTGTTCATATCCAACTACTTCCTTGTGCTGTATGGGCATGGGAGCTTTTAAGTGTTTGATCGTTTGATCTTGCCTTTCTTCGAAAGTAATGAATATTCGAAGATTTCAAAAATAGAATTTACGGGCACTCCAATGACAGTAAAAATGCGTTGTAATGTTTCAGAATCAAAATAGATATTTTTTTTGTGTGTATCTTTGGACAGCACTGGCTCCCTCGGCTAAGAAACGGAGATGAGCACATTTTAATTTTGAAACGTTACAGCGTATTTTTACTGTCATTTGGAGTGCCCGTAAATTCTATTTTTGAAATCTTTGACAGACTGGACACTGGAAATCTTTACTTATACACAGTGCGCGCATCATCGCACCGATAAAATATTGTTAGCTCAGGGTTGAACTGTGGTTGAAGACATATATCGTTGTCTTGACACTGGTACCTGCGTTGTTCTGAGCTGACAGAAAATATTTTCTATAAGGGCTTTGAAAGAAATGCTTTGAAATTAGAATGAATTCACTTAGACATCACTTCGTTTTTCCCCTCTCCAAAAAAACCCACCACAGGAGGGCAGCCTACACATTTTTATGTAGCCCCAAAATCAGAAACTAAATATCTTCTAAGTTTAACGTATCTTATAAGGCATGGGCTTTGAGATACAGCTGATAAACTTATGAAACTTATGAAAATATATTTTTAAAATAAATTTGGTTTTAAAAGTTAGGGGGTTGGACTAGAAAACCTTCAAGCTTTCTTCCAGCCCTGCAATTCTATGATCATGCATGGCTTGACTGCTTCTGACTTGGTGCAGAACCTAGTATTGGTATTTGAGTCAAATCAGAAATCCATTTCTAATTGTAATTGTTTGATAAGATATAGATTGTTTCTATTATCACAGTTAGTATTTTCTTGCTACCTCTAATCCTGAAGGACATAATTTAAGGACTGCTAGGTTTCCCATGTACAGCTGCTTCTAATTATTAAATTTGAACTATTGTAGAATTAGTTCTGTCCCACAATTGCATTTGAACTTTGAGGGAAACAGGTGGAAAGAAGAAACTGGTTATCTATGGACTTAAGGCACTTGTTAATAACTTTACTATGCTGATATATTTCCTTAGTTTAATAACTGTCAAGACGGTTCTTTTAAAAGCCCCAAGGTTTTCAATATTTATCTGCAATACTAAAAGAGCAGGGGACTCTCAGAGGCTCCATATTATAACTTAACAAGATAGTTGAAAGGGCTTGACAAGGATGAAGTTCTCAGGTGACTAGTGCTATCTATGTTTCCTGGTAGAATATCTGGGAAAATCCCATTGGAGGAAAATTCCACTTAGGGTTAGGGATAGGTTACAATGAACTCATAGAGCAAAATGGATATCGCCAAGAAACTCGGAGTGCTTGGGCACGGTTAGGAAGGCACTGACTTTTCCAGGCTGACCTTTCCATGTTTCCTGCTAAAAGACATGGGAAAATCCCATTGAAGGAAAATTCCACTGAGGGTTAGGTTTAGCTCACCATGAACCCATAGAGCAAAATGGATATCGCCAACAAACTCGGAGTTCTTGGGCATGGTTAGGAAGACACTGACTTTTCCAGGCTGACCTTTCCATGTTTCCTGGAAAAAGACATGGGAAAATCCCATTTGAGAAAAATTCCACTTAGGGTTAGGGTTAGGTCACCATGAACCCACAGAGCAAAATGGACATCGCCAACAAACTGGGAACTCTTGGGTATGGTTAGGAGGGCACTGACATTTCCAGGCTGACCTTTCCATGTTTCCTGGTAAAAGACATGGTAAAATCCCATTGGAGGAAATTTCCACTTAGGGTTAGGGTTAGGTCACCATGAACCCATTGAGCAAAATGCATATCGCCAAGAAACACAGAGTGCTTGGGTATGGTTAGGAGGGTACTGTCCTTTCTAGGCTTCCCTTTCTATGTTTCCTGGTAAAATACATGGGAAAATCCTATTGGAGGAAAATTCTACTTAGGGTTAGGGTTACGTCACCATGAACCCATAGAGAAAAATAAACATCGCCAAAAAACTCGGAGTGATTCGGTATGGTTAGGAGAGCACTGACTTTTCCAGACTGACCTTTCGATGTTTCCTGGTAAAATACATGGTAAAATGCTATTGGAGGAAAATTCCACTTAGGGTTAGGGTTAAGTCACCATGAACCCATAGAGTAAAATGGACATCGCCAACAAATTCAGAGTGCTTGGTAATGGTTAGGAGGGCAGTCACTTTTCCAGGCTAAAATTCCACTTAGGGTTAGGGTTAGGTTAGGATGAACTCCTAGAGCAAAATTGACATCGCCATCAAATTCAGAGTTCTTGGGTATGGTTAGGAGGGTACTGTCTTTTCTAGGATGCCCTATGTTTCCTGGTAAAATACATGGGAAAATCCCATTGGAGGAAAATTCCACAAATGGTTAGGGTTAGGGTATGATGAACTCATGGAGCAAAATGGACATTGCCAACAAACTCAGAGTGCTTGGTTATGATT
Source organism: Protobothrops mucrosquamatus (assembly GCF_001527695.2). Taxonomy (NCBI): domain Eukaryota; kingdom Metazoa; phylum Chordata; class Lepidosauria; order Squamata; family Viperidae; genus Protobothrops; species Protobothrops mucrosquamatus. Next base: position 2,966,211 of record NW_015386370.1, on the reverse strand, counting down.
AGGAGGGTAATAAATTTTCTAGTCTGCCCTATCTATGTTTCCTGGTAAAAAACATGGTAAAATGCTATTGGAGAAAAATTCCACATGGTTAGAGTTAGGTCACCATGAACCCATAGAGCAAAATTGCTTGGGAATGGTTAGGAGGGCATTGACTTTTCCAGGCTGACCTTTCCATGTTTCCTGGTAAAATACATGGAAAAATCCCATTGGAGGAAAGTTCCTCTTAGGGTTAGGGTTACGGTTACGGTTAGGTTACGATAAACGTATTGTGCAAAATGGAGTTCGCCAACAAACTGGGAGTGCTTGGGTATGGTTAGGAGGGCAGTGACTTTTCCAGGCTGACCTTTCCATATTTCCTTGAAAAAGATATGGGAAAATCCCACTTGAGAGAAATTCCACTTAGGGTTAGGGTAAGGTTACGAAGAACTCATAGAGCAGTAGTGGCGAACCTATGGCACGGGTGCCAGAGGCGGCACTCAGAGCCCTCTCTGTGGGCACGCGCACCATTGCCCAAGTCCTAGGCCTTCAGCTGGGTTTTATAAAACTTTTCGCTTTAGGTCTCCACCGACGTTTGCAAAAAAAAAAAAAAAGGTTCAATCAGTCAATTTCAACTTCTTGCGAAAAAAAAGATCTTGCAAAGTTGGAATTGATTGATTGAACTTTTTAGTCCCACCCAGTCTGCCGTTATCACCACAGCCACACCCATCCAATGGGCCACGCCCACCCAATGGGCCACACCCACCCGGCACTCGACATTGCATAAGTGGGTTTTGGGTTGCAGTTTGGGCACTCGGTCTCTAAAAGGTTCCCCATCACTATCATAGAGCAAAATGGACATCGCCAACAAATTCAGAGTGCTTGGGTATGGTTAGGAAGGCACTGACCTTTCCAGGCTGACCTTTCCATGTTTCCTGCTAAAAGACATGGGAAAATCCCATTGAAGGAAAATTCCACTGAGGGTTAGGTTTAGGTCACCATGAACTCATAGAGCAAAATGGACATCGCCAACAAACTGGGAGTGCTTGGGTATGGTTAGGAGGGCAGTGACTTTTCCAGGCTGACCTTTCCATGTTTCCTGGAAAAAGATATAGGAAAATCCCATTTGAGAGAAATTCCACTTAGGGTTAGGGTTAGGTTACGAAGAACTCATAGAGCAAAATGCACATCGCCAACAAATTCACAGTGCTTGGGTATGCTTAGGAGGGTAGTGACTTTTCCAGGCTGACCTTTCCATGTTTCCTGGTAAAACACATGGGAAAATCCCATTGGAAGAAAATTACACTTAGGGTTAGGGTTAAATTACGATGAACTCATAGAGCAAAATGGACATCGCCATAAAATTCAGAGTGCTTAAGTATGGTTAGGAGGGCAGTGACTTTTCCCGGCTGACTTTTCCTCCAGTTGGATTTTCCCCTGTCTTTTTCCAGGAAACATGGAAAGGTCAGCCTGGAAAAGTCATTACCCTCCTAACCATTCCCAAGCACTCCGAGTTTGTTGGCGATGTCCATTTTGCTCTATGGGTTCATGGTGACCTAACCCTTACCCTAAGTGGATATTTCCTCCAATGGGATGTTCCCATGTCTTTTACAAGGAAACATAGAAAGGTCAGTCTGGAAATGTCAGTTCCCTCCTAACCATACTCAAGCACTCCGACTTTTTTAGCGATGTCTATTTTGATCTATGAATTCATGGTGACATAAACCTTACCCTAAGTGGAACTTTCCTCCAATGAGATTTTCCCATGTCTTTTTCCAGGAAACATGGAAAGATCAGCCTGGAAAACTCACTGCCCTCCTAACCATACCGAAGGACTCCTGGTTTGTTGGCCATGTCCATTTTGCTCTATGGGTTCATGGTGACCTAACCTTAACCCTATGTGGAATTTTCCTCCAACGGGATTTTCCTCCAATGGGATTTTCCCATGTCTTTTACCAGGAAACATGGAAAGGTCAGCCTGGAAAAGTCAGTGCCCTCCTAACCAAGCATTCCCAGTTTGTTGGCGATGTCCATTTTTCTCTATGGGTTCATGGTGACCTAACCCTAAGTAGAATTTTCCTCCAATGGGATTTTCCCATGTATGTTACTAGGAAACATGGAAAGGGCAGCCTAGAAAAGACAGTAAATTCTACTTAGGGTTAGTGTTAGGTCACCATGAACCCATAGAGCAAAATGGATATCGCCAACAATCTTGGAGTTCTTGGGAATGGTTAGGAGGGCACTGGGAAAATCCCATTTGAGTAAAAGTCAGTAGCCTCCTAACCATACACAAGCATTCCTGGTTTGTTGGCCATGTCCATTTTGCTCTATGAGTTCTTCGTAACCTAACCATAACCCTAACTGGAATTTTCCTCCAATGGGATTTTCTCATGTATTTTACCACTAACCATGGAAAGGTCATCCTGGAAAAGTCAGTACCCTCCTAACCATTTCCGAAGTACTCCGAGTTTGTTGGCGATGCCCATTTTGCTCTATGAGTTCATGGTGACCTAACCCTAACCCTCAGTGAATTTTCCTCCAATGGGATTTTCCCATGTATTTTACAAGGAAACATGGAAAGGTCAGTCTGGAAAGTCACTGCCCTTCTAACCATACCCATGCACTCTTAATTTGTTGGTGATGTCCATTTTGCTCTATGAGTTCTTCGTAACCTAACCCTAACCCTAAGTGGAATTTCTCTCAAATGGGATTTTCCCATGTCTTTTTCCAGGAAACATGGAAAGGTCAATCTGGAAAAGTCACTGCCCTCCTAACCATACCCACGCACTATAAATTTTTTAGCGATGTCCATTTTGCTCTATGAATTCTTCGTAACCTAATCCTAACCCTAAGTGTAATTTCTCTCAAATGGGATTTTCCCATGTCTTTTTCCAGGAAATATGGAAAGGTCAGCCTGGAAAAGACAGTACCCTCCTAACCATACCCAGGCACTCCGGATATGTTGGCAAAGTCCATTTTGCTCAATATGTTCATTGTAACCTAACCCTAACCCTAAGTGGAATTTTCCTCCAATGGGATTTTTCCATATATTTTACCAGGAAACATGGAAAGGTCAGCCTGGAAAACTCAGTGCCCTCCTAACCATTCCCAAGCACTCCAAGTTTGTTGGCGATGTCCATTTTGCTCTATGGGTTCATGGTGACCTAACCCTAACCATACGTTGAATTTTCCTCCAATGGGATTTTCCCATGTCTTTTACCAGGAAACATGGAAAGGTCAACCTGGAAACATCAGAGCCGTCCTAACCATTCCCAAGCACTCCGAGTTTGTTGGCGATGTCCATTTTGCTCTATGGGTTCATGGTGACCTAACCCTAACCCTAAGTGGAATTCTCCTCCAATGGGATTTTGCCATGTCTTTTACCAGGAAACATGGAAAGGTCAGCCTAGAAAAGACAGTACCCTTCTAACCATACCCAAGAATTCCCAGTTTGTTGGCCATGTCCATTTTGCTCTATTGGCTCATGGTGATCTAACCCTAACTCTAAATGGAATTCTCCTCCAATGGGATTTTGCCATGTCTTTTTCCAGGAAACATGGAAAGGTCAGCCTAGAAAAGACAGTACCCTCCTAACCATACCCAAGCACTCTGAATTTGATGGCGATGTCCGTTTTGCTCTATGAGTTCATCGTAACCTAACCCTAACCCTAACCCTAAGTGGAATTTTCCTCCAATGGGATTTTCCCATGTATTTTACCAGGAAAATGGAAAGGATAGTCTGGAAAAGTCACTGCCCTCCTAACCATACCCACGCACTCTGAATTTGTTGGCGATGTCCATTTTGCTCTGTGAGTTCTTTGTAACCTAACCCTAACCCTAAGTGGAATTTCTCTCAAATTGTAAGAACCCACCCCACTTTGCATCTTAAGAAGATAGAACTCCTGGAATATTTCTTCCAACAGGCATCTTTATTAAGAGAAAGCTGGATGCAGCCGTTCTAGACAGGACTTGGGTCCAAGCTCTCCCATTCAAGGTTTTAAGGGATCCCCCATTAGCCACACTCCATCACCCCTTCTCTCAGCGACAATCCCTGGCATTACATTCTCACCCCCTTTTCCTCACTGCTGGGAGGAGACTTCAGAAAATATTACATGAAAGCTAATGCCCCCCATTGTTTTTGTTAGTCCTTTTGGTGATATCCACATCCAGTCCCTTTGAAGTAGGCTGAAGGAAGTAAGGGCCATAAAGCCCCTTTGTTCACCCCCTTCCCTTCATCGTATGACAGAATCCAGAGAAGGCAGAAATGCGGGTTTTCGTAGTTGATAACTAGAGATGGAATATATTTGGATTCTGACATCCTGCCCCCTTAAAAATAAGAGAGATCCACCTGAAAGAAAACAAAACAGGTATAAAAGTTAGTCAGGCTTGTTAGGATACTATGTGTGAAACTTCTTTAATAGCTTCGGGGCTCTGACATGACGTTTATGGACCCACTCATTTTGCGAGGCAGGGAGGTGTTTCCATGCAACTAGGTACTGAGTCGCTCCATGATATCTCCTAGAATCTAAGATTTCCTTTATCTCGAAGTGTTGTTTGCCCTCTACCATGATTGGAGGTGGTGGAGGGGGGGGGGTTTAGGCCGTAATGATGACTGATGCTCTCTTTTCAGCAAGCTGCAATGAAAAATTGGGTGTATTTGCCTGAGATTTTTTGGTAATTCTAATTCTACTGTTACTGGGTTTATGATTCTTTTAATTGGAAAAGGCCCTATATATTTTAAATCACATTGTAAAAGCCCGGAGGGGGGGCATATCGAGGGAGATCTGGGCAGTTAGCACAACCAAAAACAATTTGCCCAAAATGCAAGAAGGGATTCCACTGGTCTAATCGGTGCCCTTTCTTTCCTCCACAAACAAATTTCTTTCCTCCACAAACAAATTCATTTCCTCCACAAAACAACCAATGGAGCAATTCGGGAAACTAATTTTGGGGCATTCGGCTAGCCCCTCCCAAAAGGTCGACGAAATAGGAGACCAAGCAGACCAAGTCCTCTCTCATTCCTTTGAAATGATAGCAAATGAAACTGTCACTTATACTTTGCCTGCTCATGTTTATCATCTTTTCATTTCCCCACGACTCAAACTTCACTTACCTCCAGCTTTGCCTGTATTAATTTTTCCCAATCTCGATTTAACATCTCAAGGAGTAATCGCTGCACCCTTCTTGCGTTCAACTTCCTCTTTTTCGGATCTCGCTCTGGCTATTGTGATTAATTCTCCAATAACTGTCACCAAAGGGGATGTGGTTGCCACCATGATCATCCTGGAGACTGGTTCTGACATGCTAGCATTAGAGCAGTCTGTCCGTGGTAACAAACCCATTGCAGAGTTTAAACTTAATGGCTGTTCTTTTTCTGGCCTTCTAGACACCGGTGCAGATGTTTCAGTAATCCGTTCAACAGACTGGCCCTCCCATTGGCCCACTGACACCGCCCCATCTGTCAGAGGAGTAGGCGGGACCCAAACAGCTCGAGTAAGCTCAAATTGGATCGCTGTGACATCTGACTCCAGCACTGTTATTGCTTTTGTGAAACCTGTGATATTGCCTTTGCACATTAACCTGTGGGGACGGGATTTGATGTCCCAGTTCCAAGCTAAGCTTTCTTTGCAATGAATCCTTCTTCTTTTGTCCTGCGTTTAGAATTAAAACACCAGAAGCCAATCTGGGTAGACCAATGGCCATTGCCTATTGAAAAATTAACAGCACTCAAAGGATTAGTTAAAGAACAATTAGAAAAAGGACATATAGAACCATCACAAAGTGCTTATAACTCTCCAATTTTTGTGATAAAGAAGAAATCAGGTGCCTGGAGATTGTTATGCGATCTCAGGGCCGTAAATTCCATTATCCACCCCATGGGGGCACTACAGTGCGGACTTCCAAACCCAAATTTGATTCCTCAAAATTATGACATGATAGTAATTGATTTAAAAGACTGTTTTTTCTCAATTCCTTTACACCAAAAGGACAGACATCTTTTTGCATTCTCAATTCCTGAGCTCAACAATGCTCAGCCCACTGCCCGCTATCACTGGAAAGTTTTGCCTCAAGGAATGCTCAACAGCCCTACTATGTGTCAATATTATGTGTCTCATGTTTTACAACCATATCGTCTCCAGTTTCCATCCTTTTTGGTCTACCACTATATGGACGACATCCTAGTGGCTGCACCTGGACCGACTGGTACTGTGTACAAAACATTGCCTAACCTTCAATTTATTTTACAGCAGGGAGGCTTATGCATAGCACCAGACAAAGTGCAAACAACACCTCCCTTCCAATATTTAGGACACAAGATGCTGTCATCTCATGCTTCCCCCTCCTCACCTTGTGTCCAACTTCCATCAAAACCTACACTACTGCAATTGCAACAATATCTCGGATCCATTAACTGGATCTGCCCCTATTTGGGATTGTCCACTGCCCAATTGTCACCTTTGTTCACAGCCTTAACCAAAGGCACACATCCTGCAGATGTTATAGAATTAGAAAAATCACAATTGGACACAATAGATTTAGTAAATCAGGCCCTTCAGCAAAAATGGGTGGATCGCATGAAAGAAAACCACCCTTTTGCAATCTTAATCATGAACACCCTCACACTACCCACCGGTGCTATCGTCCAAGTAGCACCTCTGCTGCTAGTTCTAGAATGGCTTCATCTCCCACACACACCTAGAGCCACTCTCACTCAAAAATCAGCTCTATTTGCTCAAATAATTATGAAAGGCCGCCAGCGGTCCAAAGCTCTGGCTGGCATCGAACCTTCTACACTGTATGTTCCGTGTTCCCTCTCTACTTGGGAAACATTGTTTGTCAACTGTGAACAACTCCAGTTTGCACTTGCAGACTGGGTTGGCACTGTCTCTTGTCATCCACCCCCAGATCCTTGCTTGCAACTTCTCAAAACTTTACCTTTCACTTGGCAAACACCTTTTCAACCTCACCCTATTCAAGATGCCATCACAGTGTTTGCTGATGGCAGCAAGAAATATGGAGCTTGTGCCTGGCAGGAAAAAGGCACCTGGCACACCAAAATCACTCCACCTCAAACCTCAGCCCAAAGAGCTGAGCTCTATGCATCTCTTTTGGCCTTTCAGCAATTTCCTGACCAACCTCTCAACTTAATACTAGACAGCCTATATGTCTCTCAAATAGTTTCCTCTATCTACCAGGCTTATCTTTCTCCTTCTATTGAATCTTCTTTACTCTCACTTTTCTTGGCCTTGCAACATCTAATTGACAAGCGAAAACACCCTTTTCATGTCGCACACATTCGCAGTCACCAACCCTTCCCTGGAGCTATCCAGGAAGGGAATGACATTGCTGACTCCGCAGCTGCGGCTGCAACCTCTCAAGTCCTCACTCTATCAACCCCAACACCTTGGGAAAGTCATTCGTATTTCCACCAAAATAAGAAGTCTCTCATTAAGCAATTTAAAATAACAGCTGGGGAGGCCACTGCTATCATACAGCAGTGCCCCACCTGCAGTAAACAGGCACATTCTATTCCCATGGGAGTCAATCCCAGAGGAACAGAGTGCTGTCAGATTTGGCAAATGGATGTTACCCAATATCCTTCCTTTTCCCCATGGAAGTATATTCACGTATCTATTGATACTTTTTCTGGGTTCATCATGGCAACCCCTCAAAGGGGAGAAGCCACAAAACATGTCATCAATCATTGTATTCGCACCTTTGCATCACTGGGACGCCCAAATGAACTCAAAACAGATAATGGACCTGCTTATATTAGCAGTGCCTTTGCACAATTTTGTATGAAATGGGGAATAGAACATAAGTTTGGAATTCCTTTCAACAGTCGAGGCCAGGCTCTTGTGGAACGATCAAACCAGACGCTTAAAAATGCACTTGACCGCTATTCTGAAACCAGGGGAAAAGCGCCCCCTAGCCTCCCAGCAGTGCAAGACATCCTCAATCTTTGTCTCTATACTTTGAATTTTTTAAACTTAACTGGCAACCCACCCACCTCTGCAGCAGAGAGGCATTTTTCTTCTCCCTCCCTTTCTTTCCCACGCCCACAGGTTTGGTTTCGTCAACTCCCTGATCCTACCTGGAAAGGGCCCGCTGACCTCATCACTTGGGGAAGAGGCTACGCTGCAGTCCAACTGCCTGAAAGGGTCTTGTGGGTTCCTGGTTGTTGCGTCCGACCCTACTTTGCACCTACACCTCATCCATCTCCGCCAGCAGACTCCCTGTCTCCTGAGTCTGCAACCTGTTCCAGGTCGCCATGTTCACCCACATCATCCCAAGCCTGATCCTGCAGACAGTATTCCTAACAACACTTTGCCTACTGACCCCGGAGAGACAGGATCCTGAAACCTTTCTCGCCCCCCGAAATCCTCACCAGCCCCAAAACTTAACATGGGCAGTGTTGGATGCACACGGAGACATCCTGAACTCCACCTCATCCATAGCAGTGCCGGGATCCTGGTTTCCTGATTTGTACTTTGACTTTGGCGTGATGATAGACACCACCACTAGCCCCAACAAGCCGGGTATGCAGAACCATGAAGCAACCAAGCGAGCGTCCATTTATGTCTGCCCTGGCCATAAGAAGGAAACAACACACTGGAAAAAGTGTGGGGGGGCTAACCACTATTTCTGTGCAGACTGGAGCTGTGTCTCTACAGGACAAATAACATGGGACCCTCCCATCAAAGACGATTTCATTACGCTCAAACGGATTAGTGAGATAATACCATGTCACCACACCTTCCAATGCTGTGACAAAAACCAATGGGGAGGATGGTTACCTTGTAATCCGGTAAAAATTTCCTTCACCACTCAGGGAAAAAGATATAGGAAGTGGCAGGCAGGGGTCACTTGGGGAGGCCGGGTCTACGACCGAAGCGGAGATCCAGGGATCTTTACTATAAAACTGATACAAACCCCCACGAAACCCTTGGCACCTGTAGGCCCTAAAAATGTATTAACCAATCGTAAGGTGCCACCTCCACGACCCACTGGTACTCCTGACAAAAGTTTGCCTACTGGTATTCCTGACAAAACTTTGCCTACTCTTATTGATTATTTTTATTCTCCTTCACAGAGCCACCCTGGGAACCCTCTTTGGGACATAGTCACTGCCACCTATAACTTGGTAAATAGCACACATCCTAACCTTACTACAGCCTGCTGGTTTTGTTACAATGTTCAACCCCCATATTATGAGGCTGTATGTTTTGTTTCTCCATACAACACCTCTCTGAATGACAAGGCATGCAGATGGAAACATGGCTCACAAACACTGCAGTCAATGTCAGGTAAGGGAACCTGCATTGGCCAGGTACCCATGCAACACAAACAATACTGCAACACAACACATAGCCAGATTAATACCACACTTTTTTACATACCACCTACAGAAGGATGGTGGGCTTGCTCTACAGGCCTTACAGCCTGTGCCCATGGCCATGTGATAGGCACCAATGGTTTTTGCATCCTTGTTCAGGTCATACCACGCATATACATTCACACAGAAGAAGAAGTTTACAAAACCTATTCAGGATCACATCTTATAAGACACAAGCGAGAGCCTATTTCCACTCTCACAGTGGCTCTTTTGGTAGGACTTGGCCTAACTGGAGCAACAACTGGAATAGCTTCCATTGCACATCAGTATACTCAATACAACAATCTTAGGGCAGCCATCGATGAAGACTTAGAGAGAATAGAAACTTCCATCTCTCACTTACAACAATCTTTAACCTCCCTCTCAGAAGTAGTTTTGCAAAACAGAAGAGGACTAGATCTGCTCTTTTTAAAAGAAGGGGGGTTATGTGTGGCCTTAAGAGAAGAATGTTGCTTTTATGCAGACCACTCTGGAATAGTGCGGGACTCCATGACCAAACTAAGGGAGGGCCTGAATAAAAGAAAAAAAGAACGGGAGGATCAACAAGAAGGTTGGTTTCAATCTTGGTTCACCTTTTCTCCATGGTTGACCACTCTACTAAGTGCTCTTATAGGACCATTAATTTTGCGTGTATTAGCGTGCACACTTGGCCCATGTTTGTTTAATCGCTTTTCTACATTTATCACTGGAAAAATAGATTCATTGCAGACCATGCTGGTGCAATCCCAGAATACCCCCTGGGACCTTGAGAGTAGAGGGACCTACCAACCCGTGCCTCAGGAGGAGGTGTCAAATATTTTCATTATGAGTGAAGAGGATGAGTATGTTTCAGTCCTTTAGCTCATTTTGCCAACCATACAAACATCTCCTCAGACAAACATCAGGGTAAGGTCAACGATGCAGGCTGAGTCGGAGGACTTGACCTTGTGTCCAGTGGTTGGTGAGTGACAGTGAATCTCGGGCCCGGAGGGGCCTGGGCCACACTCCGGCTCCACCCGCCACAGCCTTCCATTGAAATAAAAAAAGAAAGGAGGAGATGTTGGGATTTTCTGCAATGGTCAAGTAACTTTGCTTTGCATTAAATGTAGATTTATTGTCAGAAACTGACAATGTATAAGAAACTAGCATAGCTGCATTGATTATGTGAATGTGCACATTCTATCATATAACCACATCCTTTGCTGTGCTTGAAAACTTGCTGTCTACGCAGAAACGCTAGCCACAGAGCCTGTCCGGATAACTCCGGACATGAGAGAAAACCACATCCTATAGAAAGCTTCAGCCAATTATGTTAACATGTTTAGTTTTCTGCCGTACAACAAGTATGTAACCAATTATATGATAGCATGTACTTATTTCCTATATATGTAACCAATTATATTGATACCTGCACACTTCCTCATGTATGTTGCAAAATAAAAAGAGGAACACGGGATACGCCCTGGTTCACTCGTCCAGAGGATAGCTGTATGTTGTCTTCTCTTGTTGGTCAAGATTCATGAGTGACCCCACCCTAATGTGGCAAGCCTGAAAACGCCACAGGCCCTATATATTTTGGACCCAGTTTTTTACAGGGTTGTAGGTATTTTGTAGATAAGTACACCATTTCTCCGATAATGAATGGTATAGGCTCAATCCTTTTTTTATCGGCTTGTGCTTTGTATGCCTGCCTAGCTTCATCTAGTGCTTTTCTAACTATTGGCCAGGTGTTTTGTAATTGTTCCATCCATTCTTTCAGTGATAGGATCGTTGGTTCGTTTGGGGTTAATTCTGGCATGGGGTTGAAACTTTGACCGTTGGCTATTTGAAAAGGAGTGTAACCTGTGCTGGAATGGACTGCATTATTGTAGGCAACTTCTGCGAAAGGGAGTAGGTCCGTCCATGTTTTCTGCTGATAATCAATAAAACATCTTAAATATTGCTCAAGTACTGAGTGACACTGTTCTGTTTGTCCATCCCCCTGTGGATGATGGCTAGATGTCAGTCCCTGAGTGGTTCCTAAGAGGGATAAAAATTCCTTCCAAAATGCAGACGTAAATTGCACTCCCCTATCAGAGATGATGCATTGGGGTGCTCCATGCAATCTGTAAATATGCTGGACAAAAAGTTTCGCTAAGGCTTTTGCAGTGGGAATCTTTTGGCAAGGGATAAAGTGTACCTGTTTGGAAAACAAGTCCGTGACCGTCCAGACAACAGTATTCCCATTGCTTTCTGGTAATTCCACTATAAAATCCATGGCTATTTCCCTCCATGGGGCCGAAGGATTTGCCACTGTTTGTAACAGTCCGGGCGATTTCCCTTGCAACCTCTTTGCCATTGCACACTTTGGGCAGCTGGCCACATAACTTTCTATGTCCTTTTTTATGGATGGCCACCAAAATTGCCGTTTAGTTAAGTGTAATGTTTTTACAAATCCAAAATGCCCTGCTGATTTTGTGTCATGGCAAAGTTGCATGAATGTGACTCTCTGGGTTGTTGGTATATATAACTTTTCCCCTACCCAAGGCAACCCGTCTCTCATTGTGCACACATTTTTGTTTTTCAGGAACCATTCATCTGTTTCCAAACTTTTCCAGAATTCAATTCCAGTTTGGCTGCTCAGTTGTGGTTTTAGTTTAGCTTGGGCTCTGGTGGTTACTGGTGCTGCCAGTTGTGATTCTGCCATCATCGGTTTAGAGTCTGTGGTTCGCGTGCTGTTATATTGGGGCATGCGAGATAGTGCATCTGCCAGGAAGTTCTTTCTCCCCGGCAAATGTTTGAGCTTAAATTGTTACTGGTGGAAATGCTGGGACCAGCGGGCTTGTTTGGGGTTGAGCTTCCTGGGTGTTTTCAGGGCTTCCAAATTCTTGTGATCAGTCCACACCTGGAAGGGAATTTTGTTGCCTTCTAGGAACTGGCGCCACGTGAGTAATGACCAACGTATCCCGTATGCCTCTTTCTCCCATTCGGGCCAGCGCTGTTCTGTTTCCGTGAGTTTCTTGGATGTATATGCACAGGGTTGCAATACCCCGTCATCGTTTTCTTGTAATAGTACAGACCCAACTGCCACATCGCTTGCATCCGCTTGTATTACGAAGGGCTTATCCATGTCTGGGTGCCTCAGTACTGGTTTGGCAGAAAAAAGTCTCTTTAATCTCTCAAACGCTGTTTGGCACTCCATTGTCCATGTTAGTGACTGGTTAGGTTTTACTGAGGATGCTCCCTTTGTTTTTAGTAAGTTAATGAGGGACAGGGCTATCTGAGCAAATGAGGGGATGAATTGACGGTAAAAGTTTGCAAAGCCCAGGAAACTTTGTAGTTGCTTTCTTGTGCGGGGTGGTGCCCAGTCTAATACTGCCCTGACCTTCTCTGGGTCCATTTCAATGCCTTGTGGGGATATGCGATAACCTAGGTAGTCTATCTTTTCCTGGTGGAATTTGCATTTCGAGAGTTTGGCATATAGGTGGGCGGCTCGCAGTTTCTTTAAAACCGCTCTGACTAGGTTGACATGTTCCTCTTTTGATTCGGTGAAGATAAGAATGTCGTCTAAGTAAACATGGACCCCCTTAAATAGGTGCTCCCTTAGAACATCATTGATTAATTGCATAAGTACTGCGAGGCCCCCTTGTAATCCAAATGTCAATACTTTGAATTGGTAGCATCCCATGGGGCAGTTAAATGCGGTCTTCCATTCATCCCCTTCCTTGATTCTCACGCAATAGTAAGCTTCCCTTAGGTCTAGTTTAGAAAATTTTTTCCCTTTCGAGAGGTGTGACAACATGTCTTTCATGAGGGGCAGAGGGTATAGATTGCTTTCACTGATTGTATTCAGGGCCCTATAATCCACGTATAAGCGTAAAGAGCCGTGCTTCTTTTCCCTAAAGAGGACCGGGGCAGCCACTTTAGGCTTGGCTGGCTCAATGAACCCCCTTTCTAGGTTTTTCTTTATGAATCTTTCCATTCCTCCTTCTCCTTTGGGCTCATGGAGTATAATCTGGGCTTCAGGAGTTTTGTCCCAGGTTTGAATTCAATGGTACAGTCTGTGGGTCGGTGGGGGGGAGCAAAATGGACATTGCCAACAAACTCAGAGTGCTTGGGTATGATTTGGAGGGTAGTGTCTTTTCCAGGCTTACCTTTCCATGTTTCCTGGAAAAACACATGGGAAAATCCCATTTGTGTCAGAATCCAAATATATTCCATCTCTAGTTATCAACTATGAAAACCCGCATTTCTGCCTTCTCTGGATTCTGTCATACGATGAAGGGAAGGGGGTGAACAAAGGGGCTTTATGGCCCTTACTTCCTTCAGCCTACTTCAAAGGGACTGGATGTGGATATCACCAAAAGGACTAACAATAACAATGGGGGTCATTAGCTTTCATGTAATCCTTTCTGAAGTCTCCTCCCGGCAGTGAGGAAAAGGGGGTGAGAATGTAATGCCTGGGATTGTCGCTGGGAGAAGGGGGTGATGGGGTGTGGCTAATGGGGGATCCCTTA
>NW_015386370.1:2946882-2951482 GCF_001527695.2 Protobothrops mucrosquamatus | reverse complement strand
GAGGTCGCATCCGGAAAACATATGATTTTTCGGGCTCCCCAACTGGTGGGGAACCTGAATATATGTTTACTTTTCGAATTTGAGGTCAGTTTCAAATTTTGAGCTTCAATGCTCAATTGGCTATTTGCCAACAAATGCAAGATACGCCGCGGCCTAACTCCTGAAGGAGAGGTCGCATCCGGAAAACATATGATTTTTCAGGCTCCCCAACTGGTGGGGAACCTGAATATATGTTTACTTTTCGAATTTGAGGTCAGTTTCAAATTTTGAGCTTCAATGCTCAATTGGCTATTTGCCAACAAATGCAAGATACGCCGCTGCCTAACTCCTGAAGGAGAGGTCGCATCCGGAAAACATATGACTTTTCGGGCTCCCCAACTGGTGGGGAACCTGAATATATGTTTACTTTTCGAATTTGAGGTCAGTTTCAAATTTTGAGCTTCAATGCTCAATTGGCTATTTGCCAACAAATGCAAGATACGCCGTGGCCTAACTCCTGAAGGAGAGGTCGCATCCGGAAAACGTATGAATTTTCGGGCTCCCCAACTGGTGGGGAACCTGAATATATGTTTACTTTTCAAATTTGAGGTCAGTTTCAAATTTTGAGCTTCAATGCTCAATTGACTATTTGCCAACAAATGCAAGATACGCCGTGGCCTAACTCCTGAAGGAGAGGTCGCATCCGGAAAACATATGATTTTTCGGGCTCCCCAACTGGTGGGGAACCTGAATATATGTTTACTTTTCGAATTTGAGGTCAGTTTCAAATTTTGAGCTTCAATGCTCAATTGGCTATTTGCCAAAAAATGCAAGATACGCCGTGGCCTAACTCCTGAAGGAGAGGTCGCATCCGGAAAACGTATGATTTTTCGGGTTCCCCAACTGGTGGGGAACCTGAATATATGTTTACTTTTCGAATTTGAGGTCAGTTTCAAATTTTGAGCTTCAATGCTCAATTGGCTATTTGCCAACAAATGCAAGATACGCCGTGGCCTAACTCCGGAAGGAGAGGTCGCATCCGGAAAACGTATGATTTTTCGGGTTCCCCATACCCAAGCACTCCGAGTTTGTTGGCAATGTCCATTTTGCTCTATACGTTCATTGTAACCTAACCCTAAGAGGAATTTTCCTCCAATGGGATTTTCCTATGTATTTTACCAGGAAACATGGAAAGGTCAGCCTAGAAAAGACAGTACCCTCCTAACCATACCCAAGCACTCTGAGTTTGTTGGCGATGTCCATTTTGCTCTATGGGCTCATGGTGATCTAACCCTAACCCTACGTGGAATTTTCCTAAAATGGGATTTTCCCATGTCTTTTTCCAGGAAACATGGAAAGGTCAGTCTGGAAAAGTCAGTGCCCTCCTAACCATACCCAAGTACTCTTAGTTTTTTGGCGATGTTTATTTTTCTCCATGAGTTCATCGTAACCTAACCCTAACTCTATGTGGAATTTTCCTCCAATGGGATTTTCCTCCAATGGGATTTCCCAATGTCTTTTACCAGGAAACATGGAAAGGTAAGCCTAAAAATGTCAGCGCACTCCTAACCAAGCACTCCCAGTTTGTTGGCGATGTCCATTTTGCTCTATGGGTTCATGGTGACCTAACCCTAAGTAGAATTTTCCTTCAATGGGATTTTCCCATGTATTTTACTAGGAAACAGGGAAAGGGGAGCCTAGAAAAGACAGTAAATTCTACTTAGGATTAGGGTTAGGTCACCATGAACCCATAGAGCAAAATGGACATCGCCAACAACCTCGGAGTGCTTGGGAATGGTTAGGAGGGCACTGACTTTTCCAGGCTGACCTTTCCATGTTTCCTGGAAAAAGACATGGGAAAATCCCATTGGAGGAAAAGTCAGCCGGAAAAAGTCACTGCCCTCCTAACCATACCTAAGCACTCTGAATTTTGTGGCGATGTCCATTTTGCTCTATGAGTTCATTGCAACCTAACCCTAACCCTAAGTGGGATTTTCTTCCAATGGGATTTTCCCATGTGTTTTACCAGGAAACATGGAAAGGTCAGCCTGGAAAAGTCACTACTCTCCTAACCATACCCAAGCACTCCTGGTTTGTTGGCGATGTCCATTTTGTTCTATGAGTTCTTCGTAACCTAACCCTAACCCTAACCCTAAGTGTAATTTTCCTCCAATGGGATTTTCTCATGTATTTTACCACTAAACATGGAAAGGTCAGCCTGGAAAAGTCAGTACCCTCCTAACCATTCCGAAGCACTCCAAGTTTGTTGGCAATGCCCATTTTGCTCTATGACAGTGGTTCTCAACCTTTTTAATGCCGCGACCCCAACCGGTCGTAAGTCGAGGACTAAACCGGTCGTAAGTCGAGGACTAAACCGGTCGTAAGTCGAGGACTACCCAACCGGTTGTAAGTCGAGGACTTTCCCTGCCCGGGAGCGCCGCGCATGCATGGTTCCGCCCCCTGCGCCGGCCGAGGCGTAGCTGGCAAGCGGCAGAGACGGAGCAGGCCAACCACCAGCTGGCCCAGCCCAAGGGAGGTAAGGCACCCGCCGGAAAAGGGGAAAAAAATGGCGGACAAAAAAAAATTGCGGACAGCCTTGCTTGGCGACCCCCATGAAATGGTCGATCGACCCCAAATGGTGTCCCGACCCACAGGTTGAGAACCACTGCTCTATGAGTTCATGGTGACCTAACCCTAACCCTAAGTGGAATTTTCCTCCAATGGGATTTTCTTATGTATTTTACCAGGAAACATGGAAAGGTCAGCCTGGAAAAGTCACTGCCCTCCTAACCATACCCACGCACTCTGAATTTGTTGGCGATGTCCATTTTGCTCTATGAGTTCTTCGTAACCTAACCCTAACCCTAAGTGGAATTTCTCTCAAATGGGATTTTCCGCCTGCTGGTTCTTGACCCCCAAGATGTGTTCGGCCCTGAGAGAGGCCAGGTTGGCCTCTGCCCATGATCCTAGTAACCGGGCCTCAGACATAAGGGACTTGGTCCTGGTGCCCTCCTGCCGATTCACGTGGGCCTTGGATGCCATGTTGTCCGTGAGGATCAATACGTGACGTCCCCTGATCCAGTGCTGGAATTGACAAAGAGCCAAGTGAATGGCCCTGAGTTCCAGCCAATTGATGTTGTCTTAAGTCTGCGCGGGACCAATGGCCCTGCGCAAACTGAGACTGAAGATGGGCTCCCCAACCGAAGAGGCTGGCATCCGTCGTGATGGTGAGGCGGTCCGGCTCCTTGAAAGGAGACCCCTTGGCCACTGCTTGTGAGAACCACCAGCGTAGAGACCTGGGGGTATGGACAGGGAGCCTCACCTGCCGACTGGATGCGCTGGCATTCAACTGTTGGAATGGAAGCAGGAACCATTGAAGCTCCCGCAGGTGGAGCCTGGCCCAGGAAACAATGGCTATGCAGGAGACCATCTTTCCTAGAAGCTGGGAGAGTAAGACCAGTGGAACGGTGTGGTCCTTGTAAACTTGGCGAGCCAGATCCCTGATACTGACCAACCTCTTCTGGGAGAGATAGACCATGCAGTTTGTGGTGTCTATGATGGCTCCCAAGTGCAGGAGCCTGGATGAGGGAACCGTCTGGCTCTTTTGGAAGTTCACTGAGAACCCATGCTGCTGGAGGACCCGAATAGTTAGTTCCAGGTACGACTGGGCCGCCCGGAAGGAGGACGCTTGGATCAGGATGTCGTCCAGATAACATTGGACGCGTACTGGAACCTTCCACAAGTGGGCGGCCAGAACAGCCAGGATCTTGGTGAACACCCTGGGTGCCAAGGAAAGGCCGAATGGAAGGGCCTTGTACTGGAAGTGGCGTCCCCCGTAACAGAACCTGAGGAACCGCCGGTGTTCTGGATGGATGAGGATGTGGAGATACGCTTCCGTGAGGTCTATAGATGCCAGGAAGTCTTCTTGTCTGATGCCTCCCAGGATGGATTGGAGGGATTGCATTTTGAACTTTTTGTATGCAATGTAATAGTTTAGACTCTTGAGGTCTAGAATTGCCCTCCATACCCCCGAGGTCTTGGGAACCATGAAGATGGAGTAGAATCCCATGCCTAGGTGGTCCGGCGGTACTGGTTCTATGGCCTGAATCTCTAATAGATGTTGAATGGCCTCCTGCATCAGTCCCTTTTTTACTGGATCCCCAGAGGTGGGACAGGAGATGAAGTGACCCGGGGGGCTGGACAGAAATTCCAGGGACAGGCCAAACTGGATTGTTTGTAAGACCCAGGCGTCCGTGGATGTGAGTTCCCACTGATGGAAGAAGTGGGCAAGTCTTCCCCCTATGGGGAGTGTAGTGTAAGAGTCATTTGGACTTTCTTTTTTTTCCAGAAAATTTTTTTATTATTTTCATCAATACAGAAGAAAAAAAAGCTTTATACATCACAAGTAACACATATTTCTAACCCCCCCCCCGAGACTTCCCGAACCAATCCCAGGATAATATTCAACTACAAGTAAGCATATATCAACATCTCTAACTCCTCCAAATATATTGACCTACATAAACCGGTGAAATATATATATAATAAAAAATAAAAAAAAAACAAATTAATTAAAAACCTAGATTATATTCCACCACTCTATGCTTCTTTTGAATATAAA